>NC_092234.1:20746553-20924053 GCF_036320965.1 Panulirus ornatus | reverse complement strand
GATATACATAAGTATACGTATGTAAGTAAGAGAGATGCCCAGAGAGCGTTATTGGATTACGTGTTAATTGATAGACGCACGAAAGAGAGACTTTTGGATGTTAATGTGCTGAGAGGTGCAACTGGAGGGATGTCTGATCATTATCTTGTGGAAGCAAAGGTGAAGATTTGTGGGGGTTTTCAGAAAAGAAGAGAGAATGTTGGGGTGAAGAGAGTGGTGAGAGTAAGTGAGCTTGGGAAGGAGACCTGTATGAGGAAGTACCAGGAGAGACTGAGTACAGAATGGAAAAAGGTGAGAACAAAGGAGGTAAGGGGAGTGGGGGAGGAATGGGATGTATTTAGGGAAGCAGTGATGGCTTGCGCAAAAGATGCTTGTGGCATGAGAAGCGTGGGAGGTGGGTTGATTAGAAAAGGTAGTGAGTGGTGGGATGAGGAAGTAAGATTATTAGTGAAAGAGAAGAGAGAGGCATTTGAACGATTTTTGCAGGGAAAAAATGCAAATGAGTGGGAGAGGTATAAAAGAAAGAGGCAGGAGGTCAAGAGAAAGGTGAAAGAGGTGAAAAAGAGGGCAAATGAGAGTTGGAGCGAGAGAGTATCATTAAATTTCTGGGAGAATAAAAAGATGTTTTGGAAGGAGGTAAATAAAGTGCGTAAGACAAGGGAGCAAATGGGAACTTCAGTGAAGGGGGCAAATGGGGAGGTGATAACAAGTAGTGGTGATGTGAGAAGGAGATGGAGTGAGTATTTTGAAGGTTTGTTGAATGTGTTTGATGATAGAGTGGCAGATGTGGGGTGTCTTGGTCGAGGTGGTGTGCAAAGTGAGAGGGTTAGAGAAAATGATTTGGTAAATAGAGAAGAGGTAGTAAAAGCTTTACGGAAGATGAAAGCCGGCAAAGCAGCAGGTAAATTATATGGGAGGGTATTGATTGAGAGGGTGAAGGCATGTACAGAGCATCAGATTGGGGAAGAGCAGTATGGTTTCAGAAGTGGTAGAGGATGTGTGGATCAGGTGTTTGCTTTGAAGAATATATGCGAGAAATACTTAGAAAAACAAATGGATTTGTATGTACAATTTATGGATCTGGAGAAGCCATATGATAGAGTTGATAGAGATGCTCTGTGGAAGGTATTAAGAATATATGGTGTGGGAGGCAAGTTGTTAGAAGCAGTGAAAAGTTTTTATCGAGGAAGTAAGGCATGTGTACGTGTAGGAAGAGAAGAAAGTGATTGGTTCGCAGTAAATGTAGGTTTGCGGCAGGGGTGTGTGATGTCTCCATGGCTGTTTAATTTGTTTATGGATGGGGTTGTTAGGGAGGTGAATGCAAGAGTTTTGGAAAGAGGGCAAGTATGCAGTCTGTTGTGGATGAGAGAGCTTGGGAAGTGAGTCAGTTGTTGTTCGCTGATGATACAGCGCTGGTGGCTGATTCATGTGAGAAACTGCAGAAGCTGGTGACTGAGTTTGGTAAAGTGTGTGAAAGAAGAAAGTAAGAGTGAATGTGAATAAGAGCAAGGTTATTAGGTACAGTAGGGTTGAGGGTCAAGTCAATTGGGAGGTAAGTTTGAATGGAGAAAAGCTGGAGGAAGTGAAGTGTTTTAGATATCTGGGAGTGGATCTGGCAGCGGATGGAACCATGGAAGCGGAGGTGAATCATAGGGTGGGGGAGGGGGCGAAAATTCTGGGAGCCTTGAAGAATGTTTGGAAGTCGAGAACATTATCTCGGAAAGCAAAAATGGGTATGTTTGAAGGAATAGTGGTTCCAACAATGTTGTATGGTTGCGAGGCGTGGGCTATGGATAGAGTTGTGCGCAGGAGGGTGGATGTGCTGGAAATGAGATGTTTGAGGACAATATGTGGTGTGAGGTGGTTTGATCGAGTAAGTAATGTAAGGGTGAGAGAGATGTGTGGAAATAAAAAGAGTGTGGTTGAGAGAGCAGAAGAGGGTGTTTTGAAATGGTTTGGTCACATGGAGAGAATGAGTGGGGAAAGATTGACCAAGAGGATATATGTGTCAGAGGTGGAGGGAACGAGAAGTGGGAGACCAAATTGGAGGTGGAAAGATGGACTGAAAAAGATTTTGAGTGATCGGGGCCTGAACATGCAGGAGGGTGAAAGGCGTGCAAGGAATAGAGTGAATTGGAACGATGTGGTATACCGGGGTCGATGTGCTGCCAATGGATTGAACCAGGGCATGTGAAGCGTCTGGGGTAAACCATGCAAAGTGTGTGGGGCCTGGATGTGGAAAGGGAGCTGTGGTTTCGGTGCATTATTACATGACAGATAGAGACTGAGTGTGAACGAATGGGGCCTTTGGTGTTTTTCCTAGCGCTACCTCGCACACATGAGGGGGGAGGGGGTTGTTATTCCATGTGTGGCGAGGTGGCGATGGGAACAAATAAAGGCAGACAGTATGAATTATGTACATGTGTATATATGTATATGTCTGTGTGTGTATATATATGTGTACATTGAGATGTATAGGTATGTATAGTGTGCATGGGTGGACATGTATGTATATACATGTGTATGTGGGCGGGTTGGGCCATTCTTTCGTCTGTTTCCTTGCGCTACCTTGCTAACGCGGGAGACAGCGACAAAGCAAATAAATAAATAAATATATATATATATATATATATATATATATATATATATATATATATATATATATATATATATATACACGTATTGTTATCCCTGGGGATAGGGGAGAAAGAATACTTCCCACGTATTCCCTGCGTGTCGTAGAAGGTGACTAAAAGGGAAGGGAGCATGCTGGAAATCCTCCCCTCCCGTTTTTAGTTTTCCTAATGAAGGAACAGAGGAGGGGGCCAAGTGAGGATATTCCCTTAAAGGCTCAGTCCTCTGTTCTTAACGCTACCTTGCTAATGCGGGAAATGGTGAATAGTATGAAAAAAAAATATATATATATATATATATATATATATATATATATATATATATATATTGTATCTTAACTTTCTAAAAGGGGAAACAGAAGGAATCACGCGGGGAGTGCTCATCCTCCTTGAAGGCTCAGATTGGGGTGTCTAAATGTGTGTGGATGTAACAAAGATGGGAAAATAGGAGATAGGTAGTATGTTTGAGGAAAGGAACCTGGATGTTTTGGCTCTGAGTGAAACGAAGCTCAAGGGTAAAGGGGAAGAGTGGTTTGGGAATGTCTTGGGAGTAAAGTCAGGGGTTAGAGAGAGGACAAGAGCAAGGAAAGGACTAGCACTACTCCTGAAACAGGAGTGGTGGGAGTATGTGATAGAGTGTAAGAAAGGAAACTTGCGATTGATATGGGTAAAACTGAAAGTTGATGGAGAGAGATGGGTGATCATTGGTGCATATGCACCTGGTCATCAGAAGAAAGATCATGAGAAGCAAGTGTTTTGGGAGCAGCTGAGTGAGTGTGTTAGTGGTTTTGATGCATGAGATCGGGTTATAGTGATGGGTGATTTGAATGCAAAGGTGAGTAATGTGGCAGGTGAGGGAATAATTGGTATACATGGGGTGAAGAGCTTGTAGATTTATGTGCTGAAAAAGGACTGGTGATTGGGAATACCTGGTTTAAAAAGAGAGATATACATAAGTATACGTATGTAAGTAGGAGAAATGGCTAGAGAGCGTTATTGGATTACGTGTTAATTGATAGGCGCGTGAAAGAGAGACTTCTGGACGTTAATGTGCTGAGAGGTGCAACTGGAGGGATATCTGATCATTATCTTGTGGAGGCGAAGGTGAAGATTTGTAGAGGTTTTCAGAAAAGAAGAGAGAATGTTGGGGTGAAGAGAGTGGTGAGAGTAAGTGAGCTTGGGAAGGAGACTTGTGCGAGGAAGTACCAGGAGAGACTGAGTACAGAATGGAAAAAGGTGAGAACAAAGGAGGTAAGGGGAGTGGGGGAGGAATGGGATGTATTTAGGGAAGCAGTGATGGCTTGCGCAAAAGATGCTTGTGGCATGAGAAGCGTGGGAGGTGGGAAGATTGGAAAGGGTAGTGAGTGGTGGGATTAAGAAGTAAGATTATTAGTGAAAGAGAAGAGAGAGGCATTTGGATGATTTTCGCAAGGAAATAATGCAAATGACTGGAAGATGTATAAAAGAAAGAGGCAGGAGGTCAAGAGAAAGGTGCAAGAGGTGAAAAAGAGGGCAAACAAGAGTTGGGGTGAGAGAGTATCATTAAATTTTAGGGAGAATAAAAGGATGTCTTGGAAGGAGGTATATAAAGTGAGTAAGACAAGGGAAGAAATGGGAATATTAGTGAAGGAGGGCTAATGGGGAGGTGATAATGAGTAGTGGTGATGTGAGAAGCAGATGGAGTCAGTATTTTCAGGGTTTGTTGAATGTGTTTGATGATAGAGTGGCAGATATAGGGTGTTTTGATCGAGGTGGTGTGCAAAGTGAGAGGGTTAGGTAGAATGATTCGGTAAACAGAGAAGAGGTAGTATAAGCTTTGCGGAAGATGAAAGCCGGCAAGGCAGCGGGTTTGGATGGAATTGCAGTGGAATATATTAAAAAAAGGGGTGACTATATTGTTGACTGGTTGGTAAGGTTATTTAATGAATGTATGACTCATGGTGAGGTGCCTGAGGATTGGCAGAATGCTTGCATAGAGCCATTGTACAAAGGCAAAGGGGATAGAAGTGAGTGCTCAAATTACTGAGATATAAGCTTTTTGAGTATTCCTGGGATATCATATGGGAAGGTATTGATTGAGAGGGTGAAGGCATGTGCAGAGCATCAGATTGGGGAAGAGCAGTGTGGTTTCAGAAGTGGTAGAGGAAGTGTGCATCAGGTGTTTGCATTAAAGAATGTATGTGAGAAATACTTAGAAAAGCATGTGGATTTGTATGTAGCATTTATGGATCTGGAGAAGGCATATGATAGAGTTGATAGAGATGCTCTGAGGAAGGTATTAAGAATATATGATGTGGGAGGCAAGTTATCAGAAGCAGTGAAATTTTTTATCGAGGATGTAAGGCATGTAGGAAGAGAGGAAAATGATTGGTTCTCAGTGAATGTAGGTTTGTGGCAGTGTTGCATGATGTCTCCATGGTTGTTTAATTTGTTTATGGATGGGGTTGTTAGGGAGTTGAATGCAAGAGTTTAGGAAATAGGGGCAAGTATGCAGTCTGTTATGGATGAGAGAGCTTGGGAAGTGAGTCAGTTGTTGTTTGCTGATGATACAGCGCTGGTGGCTGATTCGGGTGAGAAACTGCAGAAGTTGGTGACTGAGTTTGGTAAAGTGTGTGAAAGAAAAAAGCTGAGAGTAAATGTGAATAAGAGCACGGTTATTAGGTACAGTAGGGTTGAAGGACAAGTCAACTGGGAGGTAAGTTAGAGTGGAGTAAAACTGGAAGAAGTGAAGTGTATTAGATATCTGGGAGTGGATTTGGCAACGGATGGAACCATGGAAGCGGAAGTGAGTCATAGGGTGAGGGAGGGGTCGAAAGTTCTGGGAGCGTTGAAAAATGTATGGAAGTCGAGAACATTATCTTGGAAAGCAAAATTGGGTATGTTTGAAGGAATAGTGGTTCCAACAATGTTATATGGTTGCGAGACGTGGGCTATAGATAGAGTTGTGTGGAGGAGGGTGGATGTGCTGGAAATAAGATATTTGATGACAATATGTGGTGTGAGGTGGTTTGATCAAGTAAGTAATGAAAGGGTAAGAGAGATGTGTGGTAATAAAAAGACTATGGTTGAGGGAACAGAAGAGGAGGTATTGAAATGGTTTGGTCACCTGAAGAGAATGAGTGAGGAAAGATTGACAAAGAGGATATATGTGTCAGAGGTGGAGGGAATGAGGAGAAGTGGGAGAACAAACTGGAGGTGGAAGGATGGAGTGAAAAAGATTTTAAGCGATCGGGGCCTGAACATGCAGGAGGGTGAAAGGCGTGCAAGGAATAGAGTGAACTGGAACGATGTGGTATACCAGAGTCGATGTGCTGCCAATGGATTGAGCCAGGGCATGTGAAGCGTCTGGGGTAAACCATGGAAAGTTTTGTGGAGCCTGGATGTGGAAAGGGAGCTGTGGTTTCGGTGCATTATACATGACAGCTAGAGACTGAGTGTGAACAAATGTGGCCTTTGTTGTCCTTTCCTAGCGCTATCTTGTGCACGTGCGGGGTTGGGGCGTTGTCATTTCACATGTGGCGAGGTGGCGACGGGAATGAACGAAGGCAGGAAGTATGAATTATGTACATGTGTATATATGTATATGTATATATATGTATATGCTGAAACATATGGGTATGTATAAGTGTGTGTGTGTGGACATGTATGTATATACATGTGTATGTGGGTGGGTGGGGTCATTCTTTCGTCTGTTTCCTTGCGCTACCTTGCTAACACAGGAGATGGCGACAAAGTATAATATATATATATATATATATATATATATATATATATATATATATATATATATATATATATATATATATATATCATTCCTGGGGATAGGGGAGAAAGAATAGTTTCCACATATTCCCTGCATGTTGTAAAAGGCAACTAAAAGGGGAGGGAGAGGGGGGCTGGAAATCCTCCCCTCCCATTTTACTTTTTCCAAAAGAGGGAACAGAAGGGGCTAAGTGAGGATGTTCCCTTTGAGGCTCATTCCTCTGTTCTTAATGCTACCTTGCTAATGCAGGAAATGGGGAATAAGTATAGAAAAAAAAAGAAAAAAAAAAAAAAAAATATATATATATATATATATATATATATATATATATATATATATATATATATATATATATATATATAGACAGTGGTGGTGGCAACAGTGCTGCAAAACTGTGGATATTTCAATCTTATGTAAGACATTGCTGCTACCATGTTGGCTAAAAAGTGACACTCTAGTGACACTCTAACATATCCACATCAGGATGCTGCTGTAGTTGTGGTAGGTGGCAACAGTGCTGCAGCACTGATAATCAAAATACCAGCACAACAGTGCTACTCTGGCAGCATGTAATATTGCTGTAACACTAGAGATATCAACATCTAAGTGTGGCAATGTTGCTGTTGTGGTAACACTACTGTACCAACATTGATGGTTTAATCATAATGTGACATTAGGCTGTGTCAGTGAAAGCTCTGTCACCTACAAAAACAGAGCTGCATGAATAATTAAAAGTGGTACCATTTAAAAAAAAAAGTATACCTTCAGTCACATGGATATATCTGGTATGATGAATGATGATATAAATACATGAGTGGAAATCTTACAAACAATCAAGTAAGAAATATTGGTCTTAGTACAGAGTTTTTCATTCCACCTCTCTCATATGCCAGAGAGGAGGTCCCAGGGTAGCAACACAATATTCTAGATGTGCACACCCCTGTGAAGCAACTAAGTTCCCTAATTGTGCATAAAATTTTCTCTTATCACAAATATTTGCCAAGTGAATAACATGATTCCTGTTGAAAAATTACTAATCCAAACAATTCCTCAGACTAGTTACTGTTGCAAGTTGCCTTGCATACAAGGCAAAATACAAGATGAAGCTAAAAACTCTACCCATTATACATGGAGTACTGACTGCTTTAAAAGACTACAGAGAGCAAGAAGGGCTTACATCATTATCTCACTCACTCTCTATCCTAATATTAAATATGCTAGTCATTTCTACGGGATAATCATATGTACAACTGACCAAAAGTATCATCACTTATACCTATCACATGTATTATAAGTCTACAGCTTGATTAATATATACATCTGGCCAAAAATGACAGGTAAAAGTACAATATATATACAAATTACTGTATGTACATACATTCACAGACACACATATATAAAGTTTGTGACTAGACCTCTATGGCCATTAACTGTTCTCACTAAATGAATACTTACATACACCTAGCCTCCAATGAGAAATCCACCTGAAATTATGAGTCTTTCTCTCTAACCCACACAGTAACCTAAATACTGGCTGAGCCTTTGTTCAAATCCAAAATAAGACTCTACATAAATTCTTCAATATTCTTGCAAAGCTTCAATTTTCACTTGAAATGGACTATAAGTTTGCAAACTAGCTAATTCCATGGACCTAATTTCAAAGGAATTCATAGTGTACTGTGTGAACATGTTATAGGCCATTTACACTTCAACTACATATTCTATATGGTTAATTCTTATGTAAAATTAAGTCTACAACTAATTCTGATCACAGCAACATAAAAATATGGAACAACTAGGTAGACAAAGTTCATGGTAGCTTACAAACTTGACCCATATCTCCTGATGCTTACAAATCTTTAACCTGCCGCTCCTTGCCATTAATTTGCAGGTCTTGCCGGTAGATGTTGTCAGTGGGTAGCTCATTGTGGTGCACAACTGCACAACACGAATGAATGGACCATTTTGACACTTGTCCCTGACGGTAGTAGGCCAAGACCTAATGTTCCCTCATCTGGGTCTCGAGACACAGTAGGCCCATTGATATCCACCCAAGGGTGTCCAAAGCAACTGAGGAATGACATGGGAAGAATTAGTACCATCTCACTTGTATTTGCTTGTTTGACTATCTATTTGTCTCTTTACCAAAGAGTACATTTGTCTAACTAACCATAGCTCACTGCACTTATATACAAAGGGTATAAATACAAAGGAATTCAAAAGTAAAATACTATTGGGCCCTTTCAAGGCTGTGACAGTGGGAGATATCAGAAACTTACAGAATACTGTGGTAAAAGTTAGAAGGCATACAAACTTTCCAATGAGAGTAAACTACAAATTGTCATTTTGACCGTGCAGGCACAAATAATGAAAGTCTTGGATTTGAAGCAAAGTATTTATCAAGTCTGTTCTTAACAGTATCTAAAGTACTGCTTTCAAGTACTCTCCCTGGCAAATCATTTCATATGTTAACTATCCTGTTGAATAAAAAGTACGTCACCTCATTTGAGGTAAATTATTTACTCATAAGTTTGTATACATTACTATGGGTAAATGTTCCTCTTCACTCTCGGGATGGGATCTCAAACAGAATATCTCCAATAACCATTGTCAAGAGAGTGAGCTTAAAATGAGTGAAGATGACAGCAAACAACTAAGCATCTCTACCACAGGTGCATTTATGCTTACATCAGGAGTGTATCTGCAAATGCATAAAACATGCTATGTGGATATGGCAACTGGTAAATAATATATCAAGAAAGTTGTTCTGTACATCTGGTCCCTTTCTAGGGGTTTGTACAAAATAATTTCTGTCTGTACAATTATCAACTTCTATGTAAAAGCCTGTGTGTATCTCCTTTTCAATTTCACTTTGTGTTTCTGAGTGCATGTGTATCTACCATACTTGTTTCTGTGACTACATTCACCTGTCTCTGCATAAGTGTCAATACAAACATACAATCTCTCCTTGTCATATATAACACATGACAACACTTAACACACACAGCTCATTCTTCATAACTACAGTTTTTCCTGCAGTGAGCACTATGCACTAGCCCTCCCTTTTGGCAAAATAGTAGAGCAGTAGGTAAAAGTAGTAGGTAGGAACATTTAGGCTAGGGCATTAGGTAGAAGTAGTTGGAAAGAGCATTAGATAGAAGTAGGAATATTAGGTAGGAGCCCCAGCACATACTGTGCTAGAGTTGCCCTCTGCCAAGGGCCTGGTAAGGGTGAGGACTAAAGGCTAAAAAGCGGCAATGAAGCTCACTTGTTATGGTAACTCTAATGCCGTGGCCACCCCTTTGAGAGAGTTCCAACTGGAACAGGCGTCAGAGATATAGATAGATAGATAGATAGATAGATAGATAGATAGATAGATAGATAGACAGATAGACAGATAGATAGACAGAAAGGCTGCCTGTCTTTCAATCTTTATTCAGCTATTTCCAATCAAGACGAAATTCTTAATATAATGCGCACATAAGCTATGTATATATTAAATCATTATACCTTTACACTAGGACCACTTTAAGTTCGTCCCTGGGGATAGGGGAGAAAGAATACTTCCCAAGCATTCCACGCATGTCATAGAAGGTGACGAAAGGGGACGGAAGTGGGTGGCTAGAAATCCTCCCCTCCTTATATCTTAACTTTCTAAAAGGGATAACGAGAAGAAGCAGTCAGGCTAGGAGTGCTCATCCTCCTTGAAGGCTCAGATTGGGGTGTCTAAATATATATGGATGCAACCAAGATGAGAAAAAAGGAGAGATAGGGAGTATGTTTGAGGAAAGGAACCTGGATGTTTTGGCTCTCAGTGAAACAAAGCTCAAGGGTAAAGGGAAAGAGTGATTTGGGAATGTCTTGGAAGTAAAGTCAGGGGTTGGTGAGAGGAAAAGAGCAACGGAAGGAGAAACACTACTCCTGAAGCAGGAATTGTGGGAGTATGTGATAGAGTGTGAGAATGTAAACTCTAGATTGATATGGGTAAAACTGAAAGTGGATGAAGAGGGATAGGTGATTATAGGTGATTATGCACCTAGTCAAGAGAAGAAAGATCATGAGAGGCAAGTGTTTTGGGAGCAGCTGAGTGAATGTGTTACGAGCTTTGACGCATGAGACCGGGTTATAGTGATGGGTGATTTGAATGCAAAGGTGAGTAATGTGGCAGTTGAGAGTAAATTGGTGTACATGGGGTGTTCAGTGTACATTCAGTGTACATTCAGTATGTAGCATTTATGGATCTGGAGAAGGCATATGATAGAGTTGATAGAGATGCTCTGTGGAAGGTATTAAGAATATATGGTGTGGGAGGCAAGTTGTTAGAAGCAGTGAAAAGTTTTAATCGAGGATGTATGGCATGTGTACGTGTAGGAAGAGAGGAAAGTGATTGGTTCTCAGTGAATGTAGGTTTGCGGCAGGGGTGTGTGATGTCTCCATGGTTGTTTAATTTGTTTATGGATGGGGTTCTTAGGGAGGTGAATGCAAGAGTTTTGGAAAGAGGGGCAAGTATGAAGTCTGTTGGGGATGAGAGAGCTTGGGAAGTGAGTCAGTTGTTGTTCGCTGATGATACAGCGCTGGTGGCTGATTCATGTGAGAAACTGCAGAAGCTGGTGACTGAGTTTGGTAAAGTGTGTGAAAGAAGAAAGTTAAGAGTAAATGTGAATAAGAGCAAGGTTATTAGGTACAGTAGGGTTGAGGGTCAAGTCAATTGGGAGGTGAGTTTGAATGGAGAAAAACTGGAGGAAGTGAAGTGTTTTAGATATCTGGGAGTGGATCTGGCAGCAGATGGAACCATGGAAGCGGAAGTGGATCATAGGGTGGGGGAGGGGGCAAAAATTCTGGGAGCCTTGAAGAATGTGTGGAAGTCGAGAACATTATCTCGGAAAGCAAAAATGGGTATGTTTGAAGGAATAGTGGTTCCAACAATGTTGTATGGTTGCGAGGCGTGGACTATGGATGTGCTGGAAATGAGATGTTTGAGGACAATGTGTGGTGTGAGGTGGTTTGATCGAGTAAGTAACGTAAGGGTAAGAGAGATGTGTGGAAATAAAAAGAGCGTGGTTGAGAGAGCAGAAGAGGGTGTTTTGAAATGGTTTGGTCACATGGAGAGAATGAGTGAGGAAAGATTGACCAAGAGGATATATGTGTCGGAGGTGGAGGGAGCGAGGAGAAGAGGGAGACCAAATTGGAGGTGGAAAGATGGAGTGAAAAAGATTTTGTGTGATCGGGGCCTGAACATGCAGGAGGGTGAAAGGAGGGCAAAGAATAGAGTGAATTGGAGCGATGTGGTATACCGGGGTTGACGTGCTGTCAGTGGATTGAATCAAGGCATGTGTATGGGGGTGGGTTGGGCCATTTCTTTCGTCTGTTTCCTTGCGCTACCTCGCAAACGCGGGAGACAGCGACAAAGCAAAAAAAAAAATATATATATATATATATATATATATATATATATATATATATAATCGCTGTTTTCTACGTCAGCGAAATTAAGCCAGGAAACAGAAAAAGAATGGCCCATCAACTTACATAAACTTTCTTTTCTATTATACTTAATTGCCACCTCCTGCGTTAGCGAGGTAGCACAAGGAAACAGATGAAAGAATGGGCCAACCCACCTACATACACGTGTATATACATAAATGCCCAAACACGCACACATACATATCTATACATTTCAATGTATATATACATATACATTTACTTTCATTTATTTTTTTATTTTACTTTGTTGCTGTCTCCTGTGTTAGCAAGGTAGTGCAAGGAAACAGACGAAAGAATTGCCCAACCCACCCACATACACATACATATACATACGCGTCCACACATGCATATATACATACCTATACATTTCAAAGTATACATGTATATACATTTTTTTTTTTTTTTTTGCTTTGTCGCTGTCTCCCGCATTTGCGAGGTAGCGCAAGGAAACAGACGAAAGAAATGGCCCAACCCACCCCCATGCACATGTATATACATACGTCCACACACGCAAATATACATACCTACACAGCTTTCCATGGTTTACCCCAGTTGCTTCACATGCCTTGATTCAATCCACTGACAGCACGTCAACCCCCGTATACCACATCGATCCAATTCACTCTATTCCTTGCCCTCCTTTCACCCTCCTGCATGTTCAGGCCCCGATCACACAAAATCTTTTTCACTCCATCTTTCCACCTCCAATTTGGTCTCCCTCTTCTCCTCGTTCCCTCCACCTCCGACACATATATTCTCTTGGTCAATCTTTCCTCACTCATTCTCTCCATGTGCCCAAACCATTTCAAAACACCCTCTTCTGCTCTCTCAACCACGCTCTTTTTATTTCCACACATCTCTCTTACCCTTACGTTACTTACTCGATCAAACCACCTCACACCACACATTGTCCTCAAACATCTCATTTCCAGCACATCCATCCTCCTGCGCACAACTCTATCCATAGTCCACGCCTCGCAACCATACAACATTGTTGGAACCACTATTCCTTCAAACATACCCATTTTTGCTTTCCGAGATAATGTTCTCGACTTCCACACATTCTTCAAGGCTCCAAGAATTTTCGCCCCCTCCCCCACCCTATGATCCACCTCCGCTTCCATGGTTCCATCCGATGCCAGATCCACTCCCAGATATCTAAAACACTTCACTTCCTCCAGTTTTTCTCCATTCAAACTCACCTCCCAATTGACTTGACCCTCAACCCTACTGTACCTAATAACCTTGCTCTTATTCACATTTACTCTTAACTTTCTTCTTTCACACACTTTACCAAACTCAGTCACCAGCTTCTGCAGTTTCTCATATGAATCAGCCACCAGCGCTGTATCATCAGCGAACAACAACTGACTCACTTCCCAAGCTCTCTCATCCCCAACAGACTTCATACTTGCCCCTCTTTCCAAAACTCTTGCATTCACCTCCCTAACAACCCCATCCATAAACAAATTAAACAACCATGGAGACATCACACACCCCTGCCGCAAACCTACATTCACTGATGACCAATCACTTTCCTCTCTTCCTACACGTACACATGCCTTACATCCTCGATAAAAACTTTTCACTGCTTCTAACAACTTGCCTCCCACACCATATATTCTTAATACCTTCCACAGAGCATCTCTATCAACTCTATCATATGCCTTCTCCAGATCCATAAATGCTACATACAAATCCATTTGCTTTTCTAAGTATTTCTCACATACATTCTTCAAAGCAAACACCTGATCCACACATCCTCTACCACTTCTGAAACCACACTGCTCTTTCCCAATCTGATGCTCTGTACATGCCTTCACCCTCTCAATCAATATCCTCCCATATAATTTACCAGGAATACTCAACAAACTTATATATATTATATATTATACTTTGTCGCTGTCTCCCGCGTTTGCGAGGCAGCGCAAGGAAACAGATGAAAGAAATGGCCCAACACCCCCCCCATACACATGTATATACATACGTCCACACACGCAAATATACATACCTACACAGCTTTCCATGGTTTACTTATACCTCTGTAATTTGAGCACTCACTCTTATCCCCTTTGCCTTTGTACAATGGCACTATGCACGCATTCCGCCAATCCTCAGGCACCTCACCATGAGTCATACATACATTAAATAACCTTACCAACCAGTCAACAATACAGTCACCCCCTTTTTTAATAAATTCCACTGCAATACCATCCAAACATGCTGCCTTGCCGGCTTTCATCTTCCGCAAAGCTTTTACTACCTCTTCTCTGTTTACCAAATCATTTTCCCTAACCCTCTCACTTTGCACACCACCTCCACCAAAACACCCTATATCTGCCACTCTATCATCAAACACATTCAACAAACCTTCAAAATACTCACTCCATCTCCTTCTCACATCACCACTACTTGTTATCACCTCCCCATTTGCGCCCTTCACTGAAGTTCCCATTTGCTCCCTTGTCTTACGCACTTTATTTACCTCCTTCCAGAACATCTTTTTATTCTCCCTAAAATTTAATGATACTCTCTCACCCCAACTCTCATTTGCCCTTTTTTTCACCTCTTGCACCTTTCTCTTGACCTCCTGTCTCTTTCTTTTATACATCTCCCACTCAATTTCATCTTTTCCCTGCAAAAATCGTCCAAATGCCTCTCTCTTCTCTTTCACTAATACTCTTACTTCTTCATCCCACCACTCACTACCCTTTCTAATCAACCCACCTCCCACTCTTCTCATGCCACAAGCATCTTTTGCGCAATCCATCACTGATTCCCTAAATACATCCCATTCCTCCCCCACTCCCCTTACTTCCATTGTTCTCACCTTTTTCCATTCTGTACTGTCTCTCCTGGTACTTCCTCACACAAGTCTCCTTCCCAAGCTCACTTACTCTCACCACCCTCTTCACCCCAACATTCACTCTTCTTTTCTGAAAACCCATACAAATCTTCACCTTAGCCTCCACAAGATAATGATCAGACATCCCTCCAGTTGCACCTCTCAGCACATTAACATCCAAAAGTCTCTCTTTCGCGCGCCTGTCAATTAACACGTAATCCAATAACGCTCTCTGGCCATCTCTCCTACCTACATAAGTATACTTATGTATATCTCGCTTTTTAAACCAGGTATTCCCAATCATCAGTCCTTTTTCAGCACATAAATCTACAAGCTCTTCACCATTTCCATTTACAACACTGAACACCCCATGTATACCAATTATTCCCTCAACTGCCACATTACTCACCTTTGCATTCAAATCACCCATCACTATAACCCGGTCTCGTGCATCAAAACCACTAACACACTCATTCAGTTGCTCCCAAAACACTTGCCTCTCATGATCTTTCTTCTCATGCCCAGGTGCATATGCACCAATAATCACCCATCTCTCTCCATCAACTTTCAGTTTTACCCATATTAATCGAGAATTTACTTTCTTACATTCTATCACATACTCCCACAACTCCTGTTTCAGGAGTAGTGCTACTCCTTCCCTTGCTCTTGTCTTCTCACTAACCCCTGACTTTACTCCCAAGACATTCCCAAACCACTCTTCCCCTTTACCCTTGAGCTTCGTATATACATACACAGACATATAAATACAAACACATGTACATAATTCATACTAGCTGCCTTTATTCATTCCTGTCGCCACCCCACCAAACATGAAATGACAACCCCTCCCCCCGTACGTGCGCAAGATAGCGCTAGGAGAAGACAACTAAGGCCACATTCATTCACACTCAGTCATGTACAATGCACCGAAACCACAGCTCCCTTTCCACACCCAGGCCCCACAAAACTTTCCATGGTTTACGCCAGACGCTTCACATGCCCTGGTTCAATCCAATGACAGCACGTCAACCCTCGGTATACCACATCGCTCCAATTCACTCTATTCCTTAACCTCCTTTCACCCTCCTGTATGTTCAGGCCCCGATCACTCAAAATCTTTTTCACTCCATCCTTCCACCTCTCATTTGGTCTCCCACGTCTTGTTCCCTCCACCCCTGACACATATATCCTCTTTGTCAATCTTTCCTAACTCATTCTCTCCATGTGACTAAACTATTTCAA
The DNA here is from genome assembly GCF_036320965.1 of Panulirus ornatus. Lineage (NCBI taxonomy): Eukaryota > Metazoa > Arthropoda > Malacostraca > Decapoda > Palinuridae > Panulirus > Panulirus ornatus. The sequence goes on along the minus strand of NC_092234.1, from coordinate 20,908,086 downwards.
CACACCCTCTTCTGCTCTCTCAACCACACTCTTATTATTACCATACAACTCTCTTACCCTTTCATTACTTACTCGATCAAACCACCTTGCACCACATACTGTCCTCAAACATCTCATCACATCCACCCACCTCTGCACAACTCTATCTATAGCCCACGCTTTGCAACCTTATAACATTGTTGGAACCACTATTCCTTCAAACATACCCATTTTTGCTTTCTGAGATAATGTTCTCACCTTCCACACATTCCTCAACACTCCCAGAACCTTTGCTCCTTCCCCCACCCTATGACTCCCACTTCCATGGTTCCATCTGCTGCCAAATCCACTCCCATATATCTAAAACGCTTCACTTCCTCCAGTTTTTCTCCATTCAAAACTTACCTCCCAATTGACTTGTCCCTCAACCCTACTGTACCTAATAACCTTGCTCTTATTCACATTTACTCTCAGCTTTCTTCTTTCACACACTTTACCAAACTCAGTCACCAGCTTCTGCAGTTTCTCACCCGAATCAGCCACCAGCACTGTATCATCAGCAAAGAACAACTGACTCACTTCCCAAGCCCTCTCATCTACAACAGACTGCATACTTGCCCATCTCTCCAAAACTTTTGCATTCACCTCCCTAACAACCCCATCCATAAACAAATTAAACAACCATGGAGACATTACACATCCCTGCCACAAACCGACATTCACTGGGAACCAATCACTTTCCTCTCTTCTTACTTGTACACATACCTTATATCCTCGATAAAAACTTTTCACTGCTTCTAGCATCCTCCCTCCCACACCATATACTCTTAATACCTTCCACAGGGCATCTCTATCAACTCTATCATATGCCTTCTCCAGATCCATTAATGCTACATACAAATCCATTTGCTTTTTTAAGTATTTCTCACACACATTCTTCAAAGCAAACACCTGATCCACACATTCTCTACCACTTCTGAAACCACACTGCATCTCCCCAATCTGATGCTCTGTACATGCCTTCACCCTCTCAATCAATACCCTCCCAGATAATTTTCCAGGAATACTCAACAACCTTATACCTCTGTAATTTGAACACTGACTTATATCCCCTTTGCCTTTGTACAATGGCATTATGCATGCATTCCACCAATCCTCAGGCACTTCACCATGAGCCATACATACAGTGAATATCCTCACCAACCAGTCAACAACACAGTCACCCCCTTTTTTAATAGATTCCACTGCAATACCATCCAAACCTGCCGCCTTGCCGGCTTTCATCTTCTGCAAAGCTTTCACTACCTCTTCTCTGTTTACCAAACCATTCTCCCTGACCCTCTCACTTCTCATATCATACCTCGAACAAAACACCCTATATCTGCCACTCTATCATCTAACACATTCAACAAACCTTCAAAATACTCACTCCATCTCCTTCTCACATCACCACTACTTGTTATTACTTCCCCATTAGCCCCCTTCACCGATGCTCCCATTTGTTCTCTTGTCTTACGCACTTTATTTACCTCCTTCCTAAACATCTTTTTATTCTCCCTAAAATTGAATGATACTCTCTCACCCCAACTCTCATTTGCCCTCTTTTTCACTGCTTGCACCTTTCTCATGACCTGCATCTTTCTTTTATACATCTCCCAGTCATTTGCACTATTTCCATGCAAAAATCATCCAAATGCCTCTCTCTTTTCTTTCACTAATAATCTTCCTTCTTCATCCCACCACTCACTACCCTTTCTAATCTGCCTACCTCCCACATTTCTCATGCCACAAGTATCTTTTGCGCATACACATACATACACAGACATATACATATATACACATGAACATATTCATATTTGCTGCCTTCATCTATTCTTGTTGCCACCCTGCTAGGAAAAGACAAAAAAGGCCACATTCGTTCACAATCAGTCTCTCACTATCATGTCTAGTGCACTGAAAACATAGCTCCCTTTCCACATCCAAGCCCCACAAAACTTTCCATCGTACACCATGGACACTTCACATGCCCTGGCTCAATCCATTGACAGCATGTTGATCCCAGTATATCATATCATTCCAATTCACTCTATTCCTTGCATGCTTTTCACTCTCCTGTATGTTCAGTCCCCGATCACTCAAAATCCTTTTCACTCCATCCTTCCTCCTCCAATTTAGTCTCCCACTTCTCCTCACTCCCTCTACCTCTGACACATATATCCTCTTTGTCAATCTTTCCTCACTCATTCTCTCCATGTGACCAAACCATTTCAACACACCCTCTTCTGCTCTCTCGACCACACTCTTTTTATTACCACACATCTCTCTTACCCTTTCATTAATCATACGATCAAACCACCTCACATCACATACCATCCTCAAACATTTCATTTCCAACACATCCATCCTCCTCCACACAACCCTATCTATAGCCCATGCCTTGCAACCATATAACATTGTTGGAACCACTATTCCATCAAAGATACCCATTTTTGCTCTCCAAGGTAACATTCTCGACTTCCACACATTCTTCAATGCTCCCAGAACCTTTGCCCCCTCCCCCATCCTGTGACTCACTTCCATGGTTCCATCCACTGCTAAATCCACTCCCAGATAAATGTACATAAACGCCCACATACACACACATACATAACGTGTGTATACATACACATACACAGACATATACATACATACACAGGTACATATTCATACCTGCTTGCCTTCATCCATTCCTGTCACTACTCTGCCCCACAGGAAACAGCATCACTACCCCCTGCTTCAGCGAGGTAGCACCAGGAAAACAGACAAACAGACAAAAAAGGCTACATTCATTCATACTCAGTTTCTAGCTGTCATGGAATGCACCAAAATCACAGCTCCCTATCCACATCCAGGCCCCCTGGGGATTGGGAGGAAAGAATACTTCCTACATATTCCCAGCATATTGTTGAAGGCAACTAAAAGGGGCAGGAGTGGGGGCTGGAAATCCTTCTCTTCAGGTTTTATTTTTCTAAAAGAAGGAACAGAGAAGGGGCCAAGTTGAGTATTCCTGGAAAACTGTATGGGAGGGTATTGACTGAGAGGGTGAAGGCATGTACCGAGCATCAGATTGGGGAGGAGCAGTGTGGTTTCAGAAGAGTTAGAGAATGTGTGGATCAGGCATATGCTTTGAAGAATGTGTAAGAGAAATACACTTGTGGATGGTCTTAAGAGTATATGGTGTGGGAGGTAAGCTGCTAGAAGTAGTGAGAAGTTTTTATCAGGGGTGTAAAGCATGTGTATGAGTAGAAAAAGAGGAGAGTGATTGGTTCCCAGTGAAGGTTGGTCTGCAGCAGGGGTGTGTGATGTCCCCATGGTTGCTCAATTTGTTTATGGATGGGGTAGTTAGGGAGGTAAATGCAAGTTTTGGAGAGAGGGTCGAGCATGCAGCCTGCTGGGGATGAGAGGGCCTGGGAAATGAGTCAGTTGTTGTTTGCCAATCATACAGCAGTGGTGGCTGATTCGAGTGAGAAACTGTAGAAGTTAATGACTGAGCTAGGAAAAGTATGTGTAAGGAGAAAGTTGAGGGTAAATGTGAATAAGAGCAAGGTTGAGGGACAAGTAAGTTAGGAGAAAAATTGGAGGAAGTGAAGTGTTTTAGATATCTGGAGTAGACTTACCAGCAAATGGAACCATGTAAGTGGAAGAGAGTCATACAATGGGAGTGGGGTTGAAAGTTCTGGGAGCGATGAAGAACATGTGGAAAGAGAGAATGTTATCTCAAAGAGCAAAAATAGGTATGTTTGTATGAATATTAGTTCCAACAATAATATATGGCTGCAAGGCAAGGGTTATAGATAAGGTTGCAAGGTGGAGGGTGGATGTGGTGGAAATGAAATGTCAGAGGACAATATGTGGTGTGAGGTGGTTTGATCGAGTAAATAATGAAAGCGTTAGAGAGATGTGTGGAAATTAAAAGAGCGTGGTTGAGAAAACAGAAAAGGGTGTGTTGAAATGGTTTGGGCATATGGAAGGAATGAGTGAGAAAAGGTTGACAAAGAGGATATATGTCATAGGTGTAGGGAACAAGAAGTGAGAAACCAAAGTGGAGGTGGAAGGATGGAGTGAAAAAATATCTCGTGTAAACAAAGCCCAAACATGTAGGAGGATGAGAGGAGTGCAAAGAATAGAGTGAAATGGTACAATGTGATATATCAGGGTCGACATGCTGTCAATGGACTGAACCAGGGCCTGTGAAATGTCTGGGGTAAACCATGGAAAGGTCTGTGGTGTCCTCGATGTGGATACGGAGCTGTGGTTTATTACACATGACAACTAGAGACTGTGTGAACAAATATGGCCTCTTTTTTCTGTTTTCCTGGCACTACCTTGCTGAAGCAGGGGATAGTAATGCTGTTTCCTGTCGGGTGGGGTAGCGCTGGGAATGGATGAAGGCAAACAAGTATGAGTATGTACTTGTGCAGACATGTATATGTTTGTATGTGTATGTATATGTATGTATATGTGTATATGTTGGTATGTATATGTAAGTATATGTGCATACATGGGTGTTTATGTATATACATGTGTATATGAGTGGATGAACTGTTCTTCGTCTGTTTCCTGGTGCTACCTCATTGATGCAAGAAATGGCAATCAAGAATGATAATATAACATAATATGTCACTGATGAGAAGGCATGATTTTGGGCAACTAGCTACTTCAGTTTCCCATGCCATCTTTAAAAAAGTGCTCTCTGTGACTCCAGTGATCTTCAAAAAATTCTCTTCATCTAGCAATAGCTGTGAATGCCAAATGACTCTTCAAGCAAGCATTCTCCAAGCATTAATACTCAACCTTGTTTTTCTGTCACAAATGTAAATTCTAAAATTATGAGAAAGATGTCCTTTGTAAAGAACTCTCTCTTTTAAGTGCTTCAGTTTTTGCATATTGTAAAATTTTCAATATCTGTATATATCTCAGGGAGATCATACTGTATAGCAAAGCTTTGGTGATAAAGAACTGTAGTGTGTCAAAAAGTATATCCTTTGGAACACTATACCAAGTAAAGCCTCATCTGGAAAAATCACTCCCATTACTTCAGACACATTTGATCCATGTATCATGATGGATCTGATGTTTTTTTAAGTATGAGATAATAGAGTACATATTGTAAGTCCAACAAATCATATCTGGTAAAAGCATTCAAAGTGAAAATTTGCTACTGATGTGCAATGTACCAAAAATAGAAAAGATGCATTTGCATACCTGTAATAAACAGCATGGAGTATAACACCTATGAGGTAACTGATGGCACACAAGACAGCTGAGATGATGATGAAGGTGTTGTCATACTTGTCCCTGTCCAAGCCCACAATGCCCAGGGAGATGAGCACCAGGTTCTCTATAAATGCCAAGATCAGGAAAAGCACCTGTGGGTTGAAGAAACAATTACAGTACTTTTTGTCCATAGATAAGAATCAAATTATTCCAAATAAAGCAAAATTAGCTATCACACCAAAAAGACAATGTCATAATGAAACCCATAAATGAGAAAAAGCAGAATAACACCAAAGGTAAACAGATAGTAAAGGGGTATGCTTATAAAATATATGTCAAAATCATGGAGTGTGTTTGTAATACACATACTAGTACAAAAGGGAGGTTTAAATATGTGAATGTTTATATGAGGAATGTTAATGCAGCATGTAAGTGCATGTGTACAAGTCAGCTTTAATAGAAAGAAGTCTGTGTGTACAAAAATTGCTACCATGATAAAATGCAAGTGAAGGCATCAGCATCAATTTGAAGGGCAATTCTCCTAGTCTCTTTCACACATCATTTTCTGTGGTTTATCCCACCCTTAGTCATATTCATACTTGGGCCTTCTTTAACTGTATTTTATCCTCAATAATTTCTACTTACTTGGAATAAATTTCATCATCCACTTATCAAACAAAATTTTGAGTGTATCCAAAGCAACCTGTACACTGAGGTATTCATTTCCATCCCATATTACTCTCCTGACCTTGGTATAATCAACAAACATATTCAGGTACACTAGTCCTCCTGGCGAGTCATTTACATATACCCTAGAATGTCAATGTACCATGTAAAAGCATGTGGACAAGTCAGCTTTAATACAAAGGAGTCTGTGTGTACAAAAATTGCTACCATGATAAAATACAAGTGAAGGCTTCAGCATCAGTTTGAAGGACAATTCTCCTAATCTCTTTCACACATCATTTTCTGTGGTTTATCCTAGCCTAAGTGATATTCATACTGGGGCCTTCTTTCACTGTATTCTATTCTCAATACTTTCCACTTACTCAGAATGAATCTCATCATCTACTTATCAGACAAAATTTTGAGTGTATCCAGGGCCAACTGTACACTAAGGTATTCATTTCCATCCCATATTTCTCTCCTGACCTTGGTATAATCAACAAACATACTTAGATACAAAACTAGTCCTCTTGGCAAGCCATTTACATGCACCTAAGGCCATTCTGAAAACATACCACTTACCTGCATCCTCAGCTTTCTACCAAACAGATAATCCTCAATCCAGCAAAACTGTTTAATACTTATTCCTGATTGTAGCCCTAGCTTCTTAATCAACCTACAGAGGGGTACACTCCAAAGGCTTTCTGACATTCCACACAGTCTATCCATCCATCTCTTTGGTCAATGACCGAGCTCATTCTACTATAGAAGTCTTACAGGTTTGTGATGAAGGACCTCCTCTCTCTGAAACCATGCTGTCTACTCGTCAAGGTGTTTCTCTTTTGTGGATCAATCATGTGCTTTTGTGATTATCTAGTTGGTAGGCAGCTAATGACCATGTAAGTATATTTCCAGTGCTACGTGCCTGGGTATTGGAAGGGTTAGTGATGGCTGCATAGTAAGCTCCCACTTCAGATGATGCTTTCCTTTGACCCAGTTAGCTGTTCTTCCTTTCTACCTCACCCACACATCCACAAACATACAATCTTTCCCTGTCACATATAACACCTGACAACATGTAACTCACACAACTCATTCTTTGCAACTTTTGGTTTTCCTGTGGTTAGTGCTTTGTGTTAGCCCTGCCTTTAGGCAAAAGGGTAGGAGCAACAGATAGAAGTAGTAGGTAGGAATGTCAGACAGGAGTTTTAGGTAGAAACATTTGTCTGACGTAATAGGTAGGAGCATTAGGTAGAAGTAGTTGGTTGTAACATTAGGCACGAATATTAGGTAGATACATTAGGTAAAAGTATTTCATAGCAACATTAGGTAGGAGCCTCTGAAAACAATGTGCTAGAGTTTCCTCTCTGCCAGTGACCTGTTAAGGGTAAGGCACTAACGGCTACGAAGCAGCACTGCACTTCAACAGTCATGGAGATTTATGCTGTGGCTGCACCCTAGAGGGAGTTCCTAGAGGGAACAAGCATCAGAGATATACAAATAGATAGATAGATAGATAGAAAGACAGATGGATAGATAGACAGACAGACAGACAGATAAATCATTTTACAAATGATAGACATCAATGAAACTGGTTGCTAATTCAGGGTGATTTCCTGATCTTCTTTCTTAAAGACAGGCACAACAATTGCCTTTTCCACATCTCTGGAACTATCCCTTTCTCAGTGTTCAATTAAACAGCATTTCACAAAGCACAGAAAGTGCATCAGCATACTGATTTAGATCAAATAGGGGAGACTTCATCAAGTCTGTGTTTTGTAATGGTCAAGTTGTTTTAACAGCTTGATTATTTTGCTTTAACTCGTCTTTATACTTTCCAAGACTTCCTCACCCATACAACCTTTCTGTTACTAGAGTAGTTCCATCTTCCTTTGTTAGTCCTTTTGAATCCCTTAAATTGATTACTTATTCTTTAACTGGTTAGTCTGCTCCTGATAGTGTGATCGAAAATCTTTGGGATTTCTTTTGCTTTATCCACAATGCTCTATTCAAAACCTATTTGCTCCCTCCTTAACTTGTAGCACTCATTCCTTGCTCTTCAACATCTTCCTAATACAGGGTGGCTAAAATGATGTTTGTACGTCTTTCAAAGTACAGTGTACACAAGAAATCTTATCTGCCCTCCCATATATTTTCAAAGGTGGTCACACTTATACTTCATAATTTTGTCACCTCTCCTTTGACTTTGATTACCACTAGCAGACATATGAGCATGGAACTGGCAAGGTTCCTGGAGTATTCTATGTGCATGTTTTGGGTCCATAGGGTCTTGATCTCCTGAATGAGGTGAGGCAGTAATGAGGTGTTGCAGGAAGCAGACACCTAATCTTGCACTCTGAATCTCATATGTACCCACATTTTCCCTCCTCTAGTCAAGAAATTGGGCTTTCTCCACCTTACAAAGGTAAGAGCTAACAAACTTGATCCACAAGTGGAAGAAAGAGAGTCTATAAACAATTTCCTAAAATGAAGTGATATCCTGGAAGAGTAAAGAAAAAACATCATTCCCTCAAGATAGCCTGAGGCACAGTGAGGTGGATTGCTGGGGTGGGGTCACACCATTAGAAATACTAGTCTCAGCAACCAGATACATAATGACTTCACCCTAAGAGCATCATATACTTGTCCCTACAGTAATCCTTATCTATGTATCCCCTTTGGAAATATATGGGGTGAAGGACAATGTTTTGTTCAGACATAGTATATCCTTGAGTTCTCTCTCTTTCTGGCATGCTTCTTTCTTTTTCATCCTTTCTCCTCTTTCAGTGACCCATGACATCCATATCCTGACTCCCTCATAGTACATTTCACAGAATGTTGTATAGCATGGTCTTTACTTTTGTTAAAGAACTCTTTTCCCCAATCTAAGCTCTCACAAAACTTGATCGTCTCAAAATAATTACCTCAACAGTAATTCCTCTTTGTGTTCTGTGCTTCCTGTGATCCACCTCTTGCATCATCCTCCACCACACAGTCAAAATCAGGTACAACATGATCACTCTCTTCAAAAGATACTTCTCATCTGATTTGTTCTATTTCCACAGTGTTTTGCATAGAGACAAGTTAAAGCAGTGATGGTGTGTCATCTCCCTCTAGATGTTGATGCCCCGTGATGAGTTGATAAATAAAGTTTTCCAGCATACAGTCAAGGAACTTGCATATGCAGATCCACCTTCACCTGGAACTACTCACCTTTTTTTTGTACTCACACACATGCCTTACTCTCTTGATAAAACCTCTTCACTGCTTCTGGCAACTTTTGTCTCACTCCATATATTCACAATACTCTCCAGAAAGATTTCTTATCAACCCTCTCATGTACTTTCTCTAGATCCATAAACATCAAATACAAGTACTTCTTTTTCTCTGAAGTATTTCTGGCAAACATAATCAGAGCAAATGCTTAATTTTCTTATACTTGTTCGCCATTCCCACATCAGTAGGGTAGCACTAGGAACAGATGAAGATAAGGGTTCATTCATCTAAATCTATTCTGTAGCTGTTATATGTGATGCAACATAGGCACACACACACATCTATCCACAACCAGGCCCCACACACCTTTCCAAGGTTTCCCCTAGCTGCTTCACATGCCCTAGTCCATCTACTAACATCACATTATCCCCTGTATACCTAATAACACCAATGCACTCTATCCTGTGCATGCTTTTCACCCTCCTGCATGTCAGGACCTGAGCACTCAAAATCTTGTTTAACGAGGTTGTTTCAGAACACTGGGGACTCTGGGCTAAAAGACAGGCAGTGGCTGTGTGAAAAACCTTAGGTGAGACAAGTTACTCCTAAGGCGAACTGAAAACCTTGGGAGGGAAAAGACAGTTCTAAGGTGAGCCAATGTCAAAAGGATTACGATAGGTAAATCCTACTAAATAGCTCAGCCTAAATACCTTTCTACTCAATATCTCCCTAAAAGGCTTAAAAACATATATCTTGGATTTTCTCCCTAAAAGGCTTAGAAACATATATCTTGGATGAAGACAATCCAAGATAATCTGCCCCAACACATGCAATCTAAGTGAGGTATAGAAACAACAATGGATGCCCTAGAAAAACAAGTTCTTCTATACAAAATTGTTTTTTTTTCTTAATATGATGATTTAGCCCTGCTAGGGGTACAGGTTGCTCTAACACCAGCAGAGGGAACCAATCCCGTATCGTCTCTAGGTAAATCCAAGGTCAAGGTGTGAGACTGCCTAGTTAATGAGCCACATGAATCCCACCCACCCATCATGACTTGTGAGGTGATCTACAAGATGCTCCTGATGCTTCTAACATTATGAAACAGATAAACTCCTTTCTCCATCATCAAATCATGGTAGCTTTTTGCCTACCAAAATGCAAGTAAAGGCCAATCAGCCACACAAAGCAATGAGGAGCTGAAATGACTGATGCCCAACCCAGAGTAGCACAAAATAGGGCTAAGATATGTATAAAGTCATCACTCTAAGAAAACATCATTCCAGTCCCTATCTCTGTGCATTCCCCCTGCATGGGACCTACCCACTAAAAACATCTGAAAGGAAGGAAACAACCCAATCAGATTCCAATTAAAATTAGGAGGAATATGGAGGAACCTAACCATTAGTGTGAATGGTGAGATTTAACACCTCAGGCAAATCACAGAAGAATACTCATCCTTGACAAGATGGAAGAAGTTGGACAAAGAGGAAGGTTAGCAAACAGTCTAACACCTCTGGAGATCCAGAGAATTATATGGCAATCAGCACAACCAGTGGAGGTTACTGAACCATGAGAGGCACAAGCCACATCAGGAGTTATAGGATGCTAGCCCCCAAGGATCTTTGAGAATTTCTCAGCTTGTAGGGCAGATCAACCCTGTAGAGAAATACCAACTAGACATTTGGTCAGTCCAAGAAAATTAGCCCTGGTTCCTGGGCTACAATGCCCTTACTCATAGCCTGTGACTAGTGCACTATGTGCAGTGGTGAGTGCAATTTACGTGAAAGGTGGTAAAAAGGATGTTAACTAAAAGCTAATGAACAGAAAGATGGTAAATTAAATATAAATGTGAGAAGCTAATACAAGTAAGTATGGGAAAGCATTTATGAACAATGAAAAACAGCAATCCTTACATATGATGTTGACTCTGAGTATACAGACAGCCCATCAAAGGGTACTGAAACATGAAGACACCACAGAAAAGTATCATCCATGGGTCTATATATCCTATGGTGCTAAACTCCTCCATACATTACAAACTTCCACACAATATGATCAGTGCACAACACCATAAAAGCACACTTTAAAACCTCCTTGACACTCTATGGTCAATTTACAACTCCATATAAGTAGAACCTACCCTTCACTGGTCAGTGCACACCACACATGCAAAACCTCCATATATAAAAAACTTTACATGCAGAACCTCCTTCACACACTTCGGTCACTTCACTCTTCCATACACAAAGAACCTCCTCCATAATTCTACATGCCATGGTCACTTCACACACTTCCCAATATTGATACCTATGATAACTCATACATTGATCAATGTGTCATCCCCAAACCTTTCCTATTTTCCCATATTTACATTACTCCAAATCACCTCTGAAATTCTACATATTGTTCATGCTTTCCTCACCCATTCTTTACTTCAATGCATCAATAAGCAAGGAAACAATTAAATAAAGTAGAGAGAACTCCACAAGAATGACTATTTACCTGAATAACAACAGTGGAATGTCGACGAGACAACTGTTTTTTTACAGCGGACGGTCGCTCCAGACGGAAATACACCAAAGTTGATGCTATGGTGCCCAGGAAGACATAGAAATAGGGGCGGAGGTAGGCCAGGAAGCAACTGCAGCAAACATAATTACGTACAGGTAACACCGACCTGCAACAAATATAAAGACTTAGAAGGTACTGACAATATTCATGAATTTCTTATGCCAATGTTTTTGTTCCAGAAAATGTATGTTTCTATGAAGGTCTCAGAACAATTTATCTGCTATCAATCTTCCCACAAAACCACATTCAATGCTTGTTACTCATACCATCAGTTGTTGCTTATTGATACTTCCTCATTCCAACTCTCACTTGCCCTCTTTTTCGACTCTTGCACCCCCTCCTAAAAGCCTGTCACTTTCTCAAGTGCATCTCCTACTAACTTGCATTCCTTCCTAGTAAATATCACCCACATATCTCACTTTTCTCTTTCACTATTAACTTAACTCCATTATTCTACCACTCACTTCCCTTTCTCACCTGTCCACCTCTCACCTTCTATGTAGTAAACAGATCTCTTGCACATGCTAAAACTGCTTCTACACCTCTCATTCATCATCCACTCCCCTAGCTTCATTTGCTCTCATTGTTTTCCAATTTCATACTCAATCTCACCCAGTATCTCTTCACAGAAGACTCTTTTCCAAGCTCATATACTTACACCTCTATCTTTTCACCCCCAATAAATTCCTCTTTTCTGAATGCCCCTAGAAATCTTCACCCTTACCTCCATTAGATAATCATAAGACATCCTACCAGCTGGCTTTCTCAGCTCTCTTTGTGTGCCTATCAATAAGCCTATTTACCATCTTCCCTACTTCATGTACACTTAATGTCCCTCTTCTTAAACCATGTATTTTCAATCAGCAGTTCTTTTTCAGTGCATAACTACACAAGCCATTTACCATTTCCATTCATATCACTGAATACCCAGTGTCCCTCAATCATATCCTCACCTGCCACATTACTTGCTTTTACATTCTAATCACCCATCAGTAAGACTTGGTTTCTCACATCAAAACTACTAACACACTTAATCAGCTCCTCCCATTTTATGCACACCTCTCTACCTCATCCTTATTATGGCCAGCTGCATAGGCACTAATATAATCACACATCTCATAATCCACCTTCATCTTTACCAACATCAGTCTAGAGTTCGCTTCCTTCCACTCTTTCATGTGCATATACAAAAACCTTTCAATACACTACTTACCATTCTCAGGCATCTCATTTCCAACAAGTCAAACCTCTTCCTTCTTTCTGCATTTAAGGCCCAAGACTCGAATCCATACAATTATATCAGTACTACTATAACCTGAAACATACATATCTCTGCCCTATCACTCACTGACCTCTCTCTTCATATGCTTCTTAGTCCCCTCCTCCACTCTATGTCTCATTTCAGTTGCACTCTTCCTGCCACTACTATATTCATTCCAAAGTATCTAAAGCAATCTACTTTTCCCATTTAAACTTACACTTTGATAATCCTGACTCATCCTCCAAGGAACCTCCTAAATTTACTTTTATTTACATTTGCTCTTAACTGTCTCCATTCACACAATCATGCAAACTCTGTCACCAGCTTCTCGAGTTTATTCTTTGGAGCTTGCCAAGTAGTAGTGTCATCTGCAAACAGCAAGTGATTCACCTTCCATGCCCTCTTACCCCCAGCATAATACAGGCCCATCCTTCACTCCAAGAACCTGGAATTTACCTCACTGACCCCTTCCATAAACAGTTTCAAAAGCCATGGTGACATCAAACAATTTTCATGTAGGCTTGGTTTCAATGAGAACCAATCATCCTCGAACCTTCTTACTTGCACATAAGACTTACTCTTGTGTAAAGATTCCCAAGTGCATTTAGTAAGCCTCTATTCACCCCATGAATTCACAGCAGTTTCCACAAGTCCTCTCTGTCAATCCTATCATAAGCTTTCTTGGGATCCACAAATGCCTTATCTTTCTCAAAATGCTTCTCACGCAAATTTTCCAGAGCATAATCCTAGTTTACACACACTTTATCTACCCTGATAAATCCCTACTACTTCTCTCCAATCAGATGCTCTGTGTAAGCCAACACCCTTTCAATCACCACTCTGTTATTCACCTTAACTGATACAATCAACAAACTTATACTTTTGTAAGAACATGAATTTTCATGGTTCATATCTGGGCACTTTATATGCAAAATGCAAGTATTCAGCCACTGCACCTTAGACCATACAAAAGATGAACAGCTTAATTAACCAATCAAAAGAATTCTCACCCTTTTATAGAGAAACTCACCAACTCACCTACTTTTCTATCCAATCCTATTGCTCTGCCATACTCAAACTTAAACAAGACTTACATTTCCTCATCTTTTCACCATACCACTTACCATGATTCTCTCACTGAGCATGCAACTTTGTCTTGAAGACACTACATCCACTACTGTCTCACCTAACACATTCAGTGGTCCTTCAAAATACTCACCCCACCTCTTTTCTCCCTTTACTTTTCACCATACAAGTTTTCCACCCACTTCCTTTATGCATTTCCCATCTGTCCTCTTGTTCTCCTTACACTACTGATGTCCTACCCAACCATTTTCTTATCTTTTCTCAAGTTCTTTGATACTCTTTCATCCCATCACTCATTGGCACTCTTTTCCAGTTATGGTACCATTCTCTCAACCACCTGCCAATTTCTCTTGTGTTCTTCCATTGCAGATATTATCCATAAGCCCCACTCTTCTCTTCAACAAGCAATTCAACTTCCTCATTCCACCACTAAATACCCTTTCTCATATGTCAACATCTCACCTTCCAAATGCTATACACTTCATACACACATTTAAGCAGTTTCTCTAAATGCCTGTGCCATTCATCTTCCTCTCCCCTAGTTTCAATAAAAAATTCTGTTTCTCACAAATGTGCTGCTCTCTGACATACAATAATGTGACCCAGTATAAAATCAGCAATAATTCCTGTCTAATACATCACACAATAATACACAAATGGGAGAAGGAATACTTACCTTTCCTCCAGCTTCAGCTTAAAGACCAGGACAATGATGAAGTGAATACCCAGTACCACGAACACCTTCCAAGTGTATGCCAGAGTGAAAAGTGTACATGCAATAGCCCGTGACACAACCTGTAAGAACAACATGGATATGGAGTATTCAAATTAAAGCCATACAGAAAATTTTTAAACACACAATCCATAATTTCGTACACCAAAAATGATGAGACATCCTTTGAATGCCTGTCAATTAGTTCATAAGACTATAAAACCTGTTCACTCCTAGTTTATTCATCTATTTACTCACTTCTCTAATCTTTTTCATACATATTCACCATTTCCCGAGCTAGCAAGGTAGTGTTGAGAACAGAAGACTGAGCCTTAGATGAAATATCCTCACTTGACCCCTTTCTCTGTTCCTTCTTTAGGAAAATTAAAAAACTCATATGTCTCTTTTTTTAAGCAATCTATGCCCAATCACCAATGTTTTTTAGCACACACCTCAACAAGCTGTTTCCCTATAAATGGTGCCCCATGCCCCCTATGTTTACCTTCAACTACCTCATTACCCACTCTTGCACTCATATCACTCACCATCAGGACTCAGACCCTTGCATCAAAAATGCCCAAGCATTTACTCATCTCCTCCCAAAACAGCACCTTGTCTTCCTCACTCCTCTCATGATCTAATTTCATTCTCCCCCAAACCAGTCTTAAGTTCACCTTTTCAATGCTCTTTCACATATTCCCACCGCTCCTCCTTCATACTGTCAATCACATAGTGTCTACGTCTCCTCCTGCCACATAACTGTGTATATACATGTGGGTGTGGAGATATTTTCAGAAAAAAATACAATATAATCTTTTATTTTTACTGACTGATAAAAAATAACATTAAATGGATAACATAATGAATGGGCAGACATATCAAAATACCAACAACTAAGTGCAGTGATAATAAATGCTTTAACTTCCAAAGTAAAACTGGCAGAGATAGACCCCAGAGAAGGATCTCAAGTGATGGAAAAATTTACTTACCACTGCAAGGAGCAACATATACTACAGCAACATTTCTTAACTCTTACAAGCTTACTGAAACTTCATATGAAATCAGTACTGCCATCACAGGTAAAAATAACATGTATTTCCTTGCACTGTATTTTTACATCACATTGTTTTATAATATAAAAAAAAAATCTACTAGTTATGCTGAATATTTTGTACAACCTTCATGATTCAGAAAGAAATACAAATTGAAGAAATAATCAGGGTATTACTCCAAAATATTGCTACTATCTTGAATACAATTAAAAGAACAGAGTATTGGACAGACCTGGAAGAATATGGCAAAAAGCAATGGCAGTGCATTGAGTATAGTGAGGCCACCCAGCTTGGAGAAGCGGTGGTAGGAGGTGAATGACCAGGTGAGTGACACTAACGAAATAAGGACTGAAAACACTTGTTTAGACAGCTGTGTCTCTGTCCCACGGGATGATAATGAAAGTATGGAACCAAGGGTAACATCCTTCACCTGTAGAGAAAAGAAGCATTTAGATAAAATTGTTGGCAAATCAATAATTTACGACATTAACGAGAGGAAAACAAACAACAATAAATTTGTTTCAGTTTATTTTCATTCATCTTATTCCTAATTCCACACAGTGGATCAGGCAAATGCAACCTTTCAAATCACTAATACACATCCCAATCCATGTCTATTAATTGTAGCACAAACTTTCATCCAAACACAAGGACCTCTACTCCATAGGAAGATGATGTATCCAGTCAGACAACAGTCTCCATTCACACCACTTCAATACACAAAATGCTTCTACTACATTCCAATCCAAATTATTTCTCAATGTCAATTATTCCTGAAATGTCTTTAACAATCAATTCTCTCCCACATTTTGGCTCTGCTTGCACCTTCAATTGTACTTCTATTTTTTGAGCAGCCTCATACCTTTCTCAAATCACCAGACTCTACTTCATCCCCCTAATGTTAGCTATCAAAAAGGAAATTATCCATCTCTTACTACTATATCTTTTATGAGTCTGGACAAATA
Source organism: Panulirus ornatus (assembly GCF_036320965.1). Classification (NCBI taxonomy): domain Eukaryota; kingdom Metazoa; phylum Arthropoda; class Malacostraca; order Decapoda; family Palinuridae; genus Panulirus; species Panulirus ornatus. The sequence continues at coordinate 20,891,319 of NC_092234.1, read as the reverse complement.
CAAATAATGGTGCCTATTTTGTCTTCAGTTTCATTTTTAGAAACTGAAATATATGAAGGGAATCGGGGGTTAAAAATGAAAGTGGATTATGTGAAGAGAGTGATTGTTAGTGTTTATGCACACTGTAATGTGAGAACTAAGGAAGAGAGGTGAGAGTTCTAGGAGGAGGTGACTTAGTGCATCAGCAGTTTTGATGCAAAGGATGAAGTAATAATAATGGATGACTGAATGCAAAAGTAGGAGATGTGTCAGTTAAAGATATAGTTGGGGCATGGGGTACTCATCGTGAATGAAAACAGTACACAACTTTTGGATGTGCATACTGAAAAAAGACTAGTGATTAGGAATAACTGGTTTAAAGAAAGGACATAATCTAAATGGTTAAATGGGGCTGATAAAAAATGGGCATAACTGAACTACGTCCTAACTGACTAGTGATTGGGAATAACTGGTTTAAAGAAAGGACATAATCTAAATGGTTAAATGGGGCTGATAAAAAATGGGCATTACTGAACTACGTCCTAACTGAGGTAAGCTAAAATGAGACTTTTGGACATAAATGTACTGAGACAGGAATATGGTGAGATGTCTGATCATTTCTTAGAGGTGGTAAGGGTGAAAGCTTGTCAAGGCCTTAGAAAAAGAGGAAATCATATGGATGGAAAAAAGGTGGTGAAAGAGAGTGAGCAAGGAAGAGGCTTTGGTAAATAATAGCAAAAGGTGAACGTAAACAAAAACTTCAGAAGCGGGAAAGGAATAGGAGGTATTTACGGAAGCAGTGCTTTTACATGCAAGAAAAGTGTGTGGCACTTGGGATGTGGGATATGGGCATGTGCAAAAAGGGGTAGTAAGTGGTGGGATAAGAAAGCTAAGATTTTAGTAAATGAGCAGAGAAAGGTGTATGAGCATTATCTGGAGGGAAGGTTGGTGCAAGGGCTGAAAAAGAAGGCAAATGAAAGCTGGAGTGTGAGAGTATCAGCAAACTTCTAAGAAAATGAGAAAATGTTTTAGAAAGAGTTGAACAGAATGAAAAGAACATGAGAATAAATGGGAATATCAATGATGGGAGCAGATAAGAGTGGTAACTTGCAAAGAAGAGGTGATGAGATCATGCAGTATGTATTTTGGAATAATGAATGTGACAGATGATAGGGTGGCAGTGGGGTATTTTAGACATGGACATATGTGGGTTGTTTTGGACATGGACGTATGTAAAGCAAGAGTCATGGCAAATAATTTGATGAAAAGAGACGGTGAATGCCTTAGATGAAGTATGGCAAAGTGACTAGAGTGGACGGGATCGCTTTTCTATTTCTTTACAAAGGGGATGACTGTTCTGCTGAATAGTTAGTTAGGATTTTCAATGTACGTATGGCTTGTGGTAAGGTGCCTGACGACTGGTGGAATGCCTGTAGAGCGCCACTATAAAACTGGACAAAAGTGAATTTCTGCATCACAGACGTAAAAGTTTATTCACAGTACCTGGAAATTCATATGACGGAGTGGCAGCATGAACAGAGCATAAGATTGGGAAGGAAGAATGAGGCTTCAGGCATAGATGAGTATGTGTAAATCAAATGTTTACTATGAAGAATATGCATGTGAAATACTTTTAGAAAGAGGATTTGTATGAGGCATTTATGCATCTGGTAAAAGCATATAATTCAGTTAATATAGATGCTTCTTGGGAGGTAATATGAATATAAGGTGTGGAAGGAGAGCTATCTGAAAGGGAGAGGAATTTCCATCAAGAGAGCAGGGCATGTGTACAAGAGGGAAGAGAGGAGGGTGAATGAGACATATAGATGCCATATCTCAAAAAAATGGTGTGACTGTAACAAGACTGGGACTTTTGATAACTCCCATTTCGAGGAAAAAAGAGAGACAACCAGTCTTCTTATAAAGAGAGATCAGAAAAGCTTATCTCAAAGGTCCACAGAGTCTTATACTAAAACCAACTGAAATTGATTTGCATAGGGCATCCTTACAGTATGACTAACTTTGCCTTAATGATGAAAAAATGATAAATGACTCAACACAAGGACTTTCTACAACTGACACATTACCCACTCTCACATTAAAATCACACATCACTAATGCTCTCTCCCTGGCACCAAATCTGCTGACACACTCACTCAGGTCCCCTTTAATCACTCACCTCTCTTCCACAGATTTCTCAATTCCAAGTGCATAAGTGCTAATATTCACCTACCTCTCACAATCCCCTCCCATTATTTCCAGCATCAATCTGGGGCTCACTTCCTTACACCTTTTTACATTCCACAACTCCTTCAGGAAGAGAACTAGTCCTTCCTTTACTCTTGCCCCAACACTTACACTTGAAGTTACCCCTAAGACATCAACATCTCATTCCTTCCCCTTTCCCATTAGCTTTATTTCATTCAGAGCTAGAATATCCAAATTACTCCCCTCAAACAAGCACAGTAGTATATTATTCATCTATTATACTATACTTTGTTGCTGTCTCCCGTGATAGTGAGGAAGCGCAAGGAAACAGACGAAAGAATGGCCCAACTCACCCACATACAAATGTATATACATACACGTCCACACACGCACACATGGATACCTATACATTTCAACGTATACATATATATACCTTTATTTTTTTTCTTTGTCGCTGTCTCCCGCGCTTGCGAGGTAGCGCAAGGAAACACACGAAAGAAATGGCCCAACCCACCCCCATACACATGTATATACATACGTCCACACACACAAATATACATACCTACAAAGCTTTCCATGGTTTACCCCAGACGCTTCACATGCCCTGATTCAATCCACTGACAGCACGTCAATCCCGGTATACCACATCGATCCAATTCACTCTATTCCTTGCCCTCCTTTCACCCTCCTGCATGTTCTGGCCCCGATCACACAAAATCTTTTTCACTCCATCTTTCCACCTCCAATTTGGTCTCCCACTTCTCCTCGTTCCCTCCACCTCCGACACATATACCCTCATGGTCAATCTTTCCTCACTCATTCTCTCCATGTGCCCAAACCATTTCAAAACACCCTCTTCTGCTCTCTCAACCACGCTCTTTTTATTTCCACATATCTCTCTTACCATTACGTTACTTACTCGATCAAACTACCTCACACCACACATTGTCCTCAAACATCTCATTTCCAGCACATCCATCCTCCTGCGCACAACTCTATCCATAGCCCACGCCTCGCAACCATACAACTTTGTTGGAACCACTATTCCTTCAAACATACCCATTTTTGCTTTCCGAGATAATGTTCTCTACTTCCACACATTCTTCAAGGCTCCCAGGATTTTCGCCCCCTCCCCCACCCTATGATCCACTTCCGCTTCCATGGTTCCATCCGCTGCCAATTCCACTCCCAGATATCTAAAACACTTTACTTCCTCCAGTTTTGCTCCATTCAAACTTACCTCCCAATTGACTTGACCCTCAACCCTACTGTACCTAATAACCTTGCTCTTATTCACATTTACTCTTAACTTTCTTCTTTCACACACTTTACCAAACTCAGTCACCAGCTTCTGCAGTTTCTCACATGAATCAGCCACCAGCGCTGTATCATCAGCGAACAACAACTGACTCACTTCCCAAGCTCTCTCATCCCCAACAGACTTCATACTTGCCCCTCTTTCCAAAACTCTTGCATTCACCTCCCTAACAACCCCATCCATAAACAAATTAAACAACCATGGAGACATCACACACCCCTGCCGCAAACCTACATTCACTGAGAACCAGTCGAGGTGGTGTGTAAAGTGAGAGGGTTAGGGAAAATGATTTGGTAAACAGAGAAGAGGTAGTAAAAGCTTTGCGGAAGATGAAAGACGGCAAGGCAGCAGGTTTGGATGGTATTGCAGTGGAATTTATTAAAAAAGGGGGTGACTGTATTATTGACTGGTTGGTAAGGTTATTTAATGTATGTATGACTCATGGTGAGGTGCCTGAGGATTGGCAGAATGCATGCATAGTGCCATTGTACAAAGGCAAAGGAGATAAGAGTGAGTGCTCAAATTACAGAGGCATAAGTTTGTTGAGTATTCCTGGTAAATTATATGGGAGGGTATTGATTGAGAGGGTGAAGGCATGTACAGACCATCAGATTGGGGAAGAGTAGTGTGGTTTCAGAAGTGGTAGAGGATGTGTGGATCAGGTGTTTGCTTTGAAGAATGTATGTGAGAAATACTTAGAAAAGCAAATGGATTTGTATGTAGCATTTATGGATCTGGAGAAGGCATATGATAGAGTTGATAGAGATGCTCTGTGGAAGGTATTAAGAATATATGGTGTGGGAGGCAAGTTGTTAGAAGCAGTGAAAAGTTTTTATCGAGGATGTAAGGCATGTATACGTGTAGGAAGAGAGGAATATATACATACACAGACATATACTCACATGTACATAATTCATACTTGCTGCCTTTATCATTCCCATCGCCACCCCACCACACATGAAATGACAACCCACTCCCCCCGCATGCGCATGAGGTAGAACTAGGAAAAGACAACAAAGGCCACATTTATTCACACTCAGTCTCTAGCTGTCATGTATAATGCACTGAAACCACAGCTCCCTTTCCACATCCAGGCCCCATAAAACTTTCCATGCTTTACCCCAGATGCTTCACATGCCCTGGTTCAATCCAATGATAGCATGTCGACCACGGTATACCACATCATACCAATTCACTCTATTCCTTGCATGCCTTTCACGCTCCTGCATGTTCAAGCCCTAATCGCTCAAAATCTTTTTCATTCCATCTTTCCACCTCCAATTAGGTCTCCCACTTCTCCTCGTTCCCTCCACCTCTGACACATATATCCTCTTTGTCAACCTTTCCTCACTCATTCTCTTCATGTAACCAAAACATTTCAATACAACCTCTTCTGCTCTCTTAACCACACTCATTTTATTACCACACATCTCTCTTACCCTTTCATTACTTACTCAATCAAACCACCTCACACCACATATTGTCCTCAAACATCTCATTTCCAACACATCCACCCTCCGCACAACTCTATCTATAGCCCGAACTTTGCAACCATATAACATTGTTGGAGCCACTATTCCTTCAAATTTACCCATTTTTACTTTCCGAGATAATGTTCTCACCTTCCACATATTTTTCAACGCTCCCAGAACCTTCGCCCCCTCCCCCACCCTGTGACTCACTTCTGCTTCCATGGTTCAATCCACTGCTAAATCCACTCCTAGATATATAAAACACTTCATTTCCTCCAGTTTTTCTCCATTCAAACTTACCTCCCAGTTGACTTGTCCCTCAACCCTACTCTACCTAGTAACCATGCTCTTATTCGCATTTACTTTCACCTTTCTTCTTTCACACACTTTACCAAACTCAGTCACCAGCTTCTGCAGTTTCTGATCTGAATCAGCCACCAGCGCTGTATCATCAGCGAACAACAACTGACTCATTTCCCAAACCCTCTCATCTACAACAGACTGCACATTTCCCCATCTCTCCAAAACTCTTGCATTCACCTCCCTAACAACCCCATCCATAAACAAGTTAAACAACCATGGAGACATCACGCACCCCTGCTGCAAACTGACATTCACTGAGAACCAATCACTTCTCTTCCTACTCATACACATGCCTTACATCCTCGATAAAAACTTTTCACTGCTTCCAGCGACTTGCCTACCACACCATATATCTTAACACCTTCCACAGAGCATCTCTATCAACTCTATCATATGCTTTCTCCAGATCCATAAATGCTACATACAAATCCATTTGCTTTTCTAAGTATTTCTCACATACATTCTTCAAAGCAAACACCTGATCCACACATCCTCTACTACTTCTGAAACCACAATGCTCTTCCCCAATCTGATGGTCTGTACATGCCTTCACCCTCTCAATCAATATCCTTCCATATAATTTACCAGGAATACTCAACAAACTTATACCTCTGTAATTCGAACACTCACCTTTATCCCCTTTGCCTTTGTACAATGGCACTATGCATGCATTCTGCCAATCCTCAGGCACTTCACCATGAGTCATACATACACTGAATATCCTCACCAACCAGTCAACAACAGTCACCCCCTTTGTAAATAAATTCCACTGCAATACAATCCAAACCCACCGCCTTGCCGGCTTTCATCTTCCGCAAAGCTTTCACTACCTCTTCTCTGTTTACCAAATCATTCTCCCTGACTCTCACTTCGCACACCACCTCGACCAAAACACTCTATACCTGCCACTCTATCATCTAACACATTCAACAAACCTTCAAAATACTCACTCCATCTCCTTCTCACATCACCACTACTTGTTATTACCTCCCCATTAGCCCCCTACACCGATGTTCCCATTTGTTCTCTTGTCTTACACACTTCATTTACCTCCTTCCAAAACATCTTTTTATTCTCCCTAAAATCTAATGATCCTCTCTCACCCTAACTCTCATTTGCCCTCATTTTCACCTCTTGCACGTTTCTCTTGCCCTCCTGCCTCTTTCTTTTATACGTCTCCCAGTCATTTGCAGTATTTCCCTGCAAAACTCGTCCAAATGCTTCTCTCTTCTCTCTCACTAATAATCTTACTTCTTCATCCCACCTCTCACTACCCTTTCTAATCTGCCCACCTCCCACACTTCTCATGCCACAAGCATCTTTTGCACAAGCCATCACTGCTTCCCTAAATACATCCCATTCCTCCCCCACTCCCCTTACCTCTTTTGCTCTCACCTTTTTCCATTCTGCACTCAGTCTCTCCTGGTTCTTCCTCACACAAGTCTCCTTCCCAAGCTCACTTACTTTCACCACTCTGTTCACCCCAACATTCTCTCTTCTTTTCTGAAAACCTCTACAAATCTTCATCTTCACCTCCACAAGATAATGATCAGATATCCCTCCAGTTGCACCTCCAAAAGTCTCTCTTTCACGCATCTATCAATTAACATGTAATCCATTAACGCTCTCTGGCCATCTCTCCTACTTACATACGTATACTTATTTATATCTCTTTTTAAACCAGGTATTCCCAATCACCAGTCCTTTCTCAGCACACAAATCTACAAGCTCTTCACCATTTCCATTTACAACACTGAACACCCCATGTATACCAATTATTCCCTCAACTGCCACATTACTCACCTTTGCATTCAAATCACCCATCACTATAACCTGGTCTCCTGCATCAAAACTACTAACACACTCACTCAACTGCTCCCAAAACAATTGCCTCTCATGATCTTTCTTCTAATGCCCAGGTGTATAGGCACCAATAATCATCCATCTCTCTCCATCCACTTTCAGTTTTACCCATATCAATCCAGAGTTCACTTTCTTACACTCTATCACATACTCCCACCACTCCTGTTTCAGGAGTAGTGCTACTCCTTACTTTGCTCTTGTCCTCTCACCAACCCTTGACTTTACTACCAAAACATTCTCAAACCACTCTTCCCCTTTATCCTTGAACTTCGTTTCACTCAGAGCCAAAACATCCAGGTTCCTTTACTCAAACCTACTACCTACCTCTCCTTTTTTCTCATCTTGGTTTCATCCACACACATTTAGACACCCCAATCTGAGCCTTCAAGGAGGATGAGCACTCCCCGCATGACTCCTTCTGTTTCTCCTTTTAGAAAGTTAAAATACAAGGAGGGGAGGTTAATTACAGTAGTAATAACCAATTATCAGTTAACTACAGTTACAATGAAAACATAAGCATCTACACCACATGATATACTAATGATCTAGTTGACTTGATGAACTGCAATGATGTGGAGACAAAACAAAGGAATCAAAATCTATGTCATGAAACATGGATAGAGGAAAAGAATACAGATCTAACATCTTTGAAGGTTGGGGGCAGAGGTCATAAGGTGAAAAACGGTAAAATAACAAGCAATGGTCAACAGGCCACACAGTGGATGTATCAAAAAATTAATGATGAAATTGGTGAATGAGAGATACTGACCCATCACTAAACCAAAAATTTGTTAGGCTCTGACAGGTTGATGTAGTGTTGGATCGAAGAATGAGTACTAATTACCTATCCTGACAGATCTTACAGTGGCTGAAGAAGGTAAATCTGAGCACATAAACACTATTTTCGGATGTAAAGTGGTGTTTGGATGTCTGTAAACAAGTGCTCATTTTAAAGCTCACATGCTTTGTCATTAAGTAAGAAAATATGTGTAAGACACATTCATCTGTATTTGCTCCCCTCTCACACACCTCCATTACTTTCTCCTTTCATGTCACTGTAGGTATCATAACTAATCTTCCTCACATCACTCAATTTTTCCTACATTATCTCTCATACTTCCATTTTCTTTGATCAATACACCAAAACAATGTTTACCTCTTGGTAATTAGTTATAATTAGTATATGAAGAACTTTGTTTTTTATCTATGCTTTACCTTATCCAGCTCAGTGTAACGAGTGCCAACTATATACAACTGTAGGATGAGCTGGAAAGCTGACTCCAGTGTTGCTTCCATCACATTGGTTATGGCCACCCTCATCTGCGCCACATGTTTCAAATCATAGTATTTACGAATTTTCATATCTTGCATGTGATGCCGATAAGTCTTTGTGTTGCCATGTGTTGGAAAACTGTTGTAAGACTTAGAATCCACCTATAGAGAAAAGCAGAGGGAAATCTAAATGAACACCTTTAAGAGTTAAGATGAAACCATAATTACTGAACACTTGAATTCTATTGTTCCAATACAGTTTTGGTTGTCATGAGCTCTTCTCAATCAATACAATTAGTACAAACTGGGAATGGCTCAAATTGCCAATATGAAACTCAAGTCTCAAAGAAATGTGATTTTATCTTCATAGATAAAGAAAGTAAGAAAACTGAATTATTCTTATTTCATTGTGATTATTCTTTAATACATTAGAGGCTAAAATGTAAAGAATATGAAAAAATATTAATTGGGATTATATCTAATAACTTATAGTATCCAAGAAGAAAAAGTTTTGGTTTAAAGACTCACTTCTGTATTCTTGGAAGATAACAAAGATTTCATTTTTGAAGTGTGAAAAATGTTTCCTTTCCAGGGTAGTGTCCCATAAGCCTTGAGAGACAACTTGGATTTCTGGAGACTGGAAACCTTTTAACTGCCCTTCCTATATGGAGAGGTATATTCCTCTCACCCTCATTAACTCTTTGGTGAGGCAACAGAACTAGTCTTTTGTGAACACAGGATGCAGATTTCAAAACACTAAAAAAAATATCCTATGAAGTCTGTTCTTAGGATTTACAAGGGCATGGATGGCCAGTTTTATTCAAGTGGGCCATTTTTCAATAAGGTGTTTTGACCATCTTCTATACTGTTGCAAGTGCATGAACCAAAGTGATTCGTAAATAGAAGACATTCAGAATTCTTTTAAGGTAACTTTTTAGATTTTTCACTTCATAACTTACACTGCCCTCCAGGGTCAGTCTGTTCCATGAGCTGCAAGAATATGTTATAATGGAGGAGGAGATTTAGAGTAAAACTTTGCATAAAGAGGAAAATAATCAAAAACATTACCTTAAGTTAAAGTCATCTCTGGCATGTGAGGACCCATCTGGCCTGAAAGTAGCAAGCCTGTGTTTGATCACACCAGATGGACCCTTGACATGTTTGAGGATTATCAAAGGCCTCTAAGCTAATTTCCCCTAAGGAAGGCTCCTCACAAAGGCCAAAACAGAAGGCTGTCTTCCCAAACTCATGGCCTCTAACATACAAGCAGAACTGGTTTAAAAATCACGTTTCTTTGTCCTAAATGAGATGCTTTCTGAATCTAAGGTGATCTCACTAAACATTGAGATTTCATGGACCAAAAGGAAGATCTCATGAGCCATAAGGGAAAGTTCCCTCTCGCAAGTATCTATCTAACCATTCTCTTAGCAACAAAGGCTATCAAGAAACCTTCAAATAAACCACTGGGGTGGTATAATGCCCAAGAAAAATCCTCTGTTTGCAACAAGATGGGACTTGCAATAACTTATCCTCATCTGTAGAAAGAAATCTTATCCTCAACTGTAGAAAGGAAACTTATCCTCAATTGCAGAGAGAAAGCAGCTGTACCCTAAATATATAGACATGAAAAACTAAGGCCTTAAGGAGGTAAAATAACTAAACACCAAAATATAGATTCCATAGGGCACTTGTAGCATCATAAGTTTTGTTTACTCATGACACAATGATAGATCTCTAAAACAGAGAACTTCTAAGCCTATTAAGAACTGAGATCTTCAAGGAAAGATTGATGGGGGATCCAAGTTGAGTGATAGTCTTAAAAAGAAAGACAAAATTACATGTAAGAAGATCATGCTAATGCTCATTGAAGCTAAGGCTATCAAAGTCTGCAAATTTCAGTGCGTAAATTCTTCTAAGACTCATAAGTTCGAAGTTGTGTTCATGAACCAAAATAAAGTGGCATACAAAACTTGAGATATCACCTAAGAAGAATCTGGGAGGCTGAAAAGGTTTTTGGAAACAAGGTTTTCTCTCCCATCTAGGGTGACAGGATTCATGAAATCTCCTAACTCAATTAGTCTGGAAAGCTTTCTTTGGTAAACTGACTTGAGAAATGAGAATAATTTGCTTTAAAGCTATGCAGTGCAAGATCATGGCATTTATCAGAAAAACATGAGTTGGCAACACAGTGTGGTCTTTGTGGAAAAAAGAAGAAGCAAATGCCAATGAAGGAACCTTTGGAAACTCATCTTTCCCTGTACACACATCATCAAGGAGTCAATCTTAACAGAGCTGCTGTGCATATACACAAATGCTTGGATATGAAGCCTAAAGACACAGGCATTCAACCTTAGTAGGATTATTCTATTACAGAATTTACAAGTTCATCAGGAACTTGAACACCACAGTGCCATCTATGAGAAACAGAATCCTGCACCCTTCAAATATTAGGAATCATGAACCTACAGCTCCAATAGCTGACATGCAAAGACTTTTGTTCTTCCTATGAAAAGTACACATTTTATGATCTGATATGGAGACCCCCTACCACTACAAGGCATCCATCCACAACATCAAGGATGCAGGACTATCCAAGTTATGTCTCTGGCAGGATCTTATATCTGTGCCACAGCTCAAAATACAAAATATTTCTTAAAAAAGCCCTCTGATGATTCTGAAAGGGATAGAGGCTTGTTTACTCAAGATGCCACTCCTGACCTGCATTGCCTTGGCATAACACTTAACTGTACCAACAAAGTTTTCCTAGGAAGGTGCTCAAATTAATGATGAATCATATCCCTTGGGAACTAGCAGTTCAGTCACAATGTGCAGTCCAATTATTTGTTCCCCAGAAAATAAAGAGAAACCAGCTGAGTATATCAGCTAATCCAAATGAAGTAAATTACTGACTGGGAAACAAAAGTGATGATAAATCTTCCTCTGAAAATTACATTGGATTCTTGCTGTATGATTGGCAGACTCCTCAACTGATTATGATTACTATAAAAAAGTTGAGTCAAACTAGGACCCTTTATTTTCATAGCAGACAAGACACTTGTAAGAACTGGCACAACTAAAACACACCCCAAAGGATATCAATGGAACTGCTTAAGAGGTCATAATGTATCACTGAGCATTTGTAGGTCCATACTGATTCCTCAATCATTCACCCTTATGGATTGGCTGATGCACTGTTCATTAGACACCTTAACACTTAAACTGAACAAGTTCACTATCAATATATGGTGTCAACTGAAACGTAAGGGTTTCAGCCTTCATAGGAATTCCCAGCTAATGTTTGATTCCACCACTTACCCACAGATGTTACTGCCATCTTGTACCATTGCTGAAAATAATACCACATGCCTCAGACAACCACATAACTCATTATAAAAGGTGTGTATTACACAAGTCCCCATTCTCTATTCACAAATAAAACACAAGCTAACTAAAAATCTTGTTTTAGAATAAACAATTCATGGAGTATTATGAACTTTGGGGATAAAATTGTAATTATTGTTTAAGTGACAGACTTTTTTCATTTATTTGCTTAATAAAAGGTTTGTAAATAAAAAAGTAAAATATATAGAAAATACATACATGTGCATGCAGTATGCTTAACTTTTATAGTGTATCACCTGCAAAGTAACCATAAAACATGTACTGTACAGTAATCACATAAATATCATTATTATATACCCCTGAGACCACTTCTTCAAACATTCCTGCAGATTCAAGACTATTCTAAAATTAGAAGCAGCAAAAGGGGTGAACTCCTTTGGAGTGAGTAATTCTTTGACAAGATCGTAAATCCAACGAAACAACTTTGTCGATGGTGAATTTTCTCTCACAGAATAACCCCTAACAGGTGTAGTCCACAAAAGCCCTTATGAAATTACCTTTTGATAAAGTATAGAGAGGGAGTTTTAAACTCATGAGGCCCCATATATTTACCATCATCATCGTAAACAGAGGGAGTTTTAAACTCATGAGGCCCCATATATTTACCATTATCATCGTAAACTTACTAAGTTTAAATTTTGCAGTCTTATTCATTCACTCCATTCCATTCAAGCATCTCTCTTATACTATAAAACCACTTCCTCATCTTTTTCATATGGTTTCTTACTTCATTTCATGTGTTTTCAGGCTGTTCTATTCCTAAATCTCTTGAACAACTGCTCCCTAAATATTCATCAATTTTTTGTAAAAACTTAAAGGATGTGATCAGGCCACCCCTCACCCAATGTCTTTCATAGTGGACAAATCTGAGGTTTCTAACCTTCCCCTGTAACTGTGTTCTCTTAATTCTAATACCATCTTTGCTTTTCTTCTCTACACCTTAAAGACTCTCTGAGTTCTTTTGTGCTTTCGCAGATGCAGTGACTAAACATAAGAATCTGTCAATCTATCTATAGCTTTGACACCTATTCCCTCCAGGAACTACCATCAGCGGGTGGCCACAGCAAAAGTCTCCACTTATCCCTGTCCTTACAAGCCTCCCTCACACACACCATTCCACGCATTCTTCCTCTGTTTCTCTAACTCCAGTGTTCCTCCACCCTATTAGCTCATGTCACAAGGTGGTCTTCCACTCACACCACCCCCTCTAATTGTACTATCATGCACTCACCTTGTAAACTCCCAGTCTTGCATTCTTTCCACATCTCTAAGCTACCTCAAAGTATTACATTTCACCCATTCTACCACTCCCCAATTCACTCCTTTTGCATTCCTTGCCACACCATATCTCTAATACACCCTTTTATTTCTTTCTTCATTCTATTTAGTCTCACCACATGCTCTTCTCAAATAGCTAATTTCCATAGCCTGGATTCTTGACCTCTGAGTCTCATTCCACGTCCATGTTTCAGTTGCATAGATCAGGGTTGGGAGGACGATGCTTTCCCTAATCCTCTCTTCACTGCCATACTTACATCTCTACCCTTCATTATTCTATTAAGGGATCCAATGATTCTTCTACCATGCACTGCTCTCTCCCTTATCTTTCCCCTTCTATATCATCATATTTACCTATGACAGCTTCCAGATACTTAAATTCCCTCACTTCTTGCAGTCTTTTTCCACCATATCCACAGCACAATCTAGTTTCTTTCATTATCTATGGCTTTACAAAATCTATACTTTCACTCTTTTCTTTCAAACACCATTACTTTACTTTTATTTGCATTTAACTTCAATCTCCTACACTTACACACATCATAAAGCACACTTACATTCTGCAACTCCTCTTCACTCTCCACCAACAACACAGTATTACCTGCAAACAGGCTTGCCACTAGCCACCATATCTTACCACCTCACTCCATCTCTGCACCCTTTTTCCCTAGTTTTGCTTTCCATCCATAGATATATCAAAAAGCCACAGTGACATCACACAGCCCCATCTCACACCTTCACGTATCCCAAAACTTTCGCTCAGCTCTCCAGCTACTCTTACACATCCATTTGTTCCTATAAAGAAGGCTTTTATACCAAATAACAATTGTCCCCTATAACATATATCCTTCACACATCCCACAAAGCATTCCACTCAACTCTGTCATATGCTTTCTCCAGATCCATACAAGCTGCATACAACTTCTTACCTTTTCCTGAATACTTTTCCACAGTCATCTTTATAACAAAAATCTGATCCAAGCATCCCCAACCTTTCCTAAAATCCCCTTGCTCTTCTCTTATTCTGCATTCAGTCACTTTCCACACTCTGTCAATTAATATTCTTGCATACACTTTTCCTGGTATACTTGACAGAATTATTCCTCTATAACTGCTACATACATCCTTAGCACCTTTTCATTGGAATAAAGGAGCAATAATAGCTTTCATCCAATCATCAGGCACAACCCAGTGTTTCCATGCTAAACTACATATAAGATGCATCCACTCTATCACAGTTTCTCCTCCATACTTCAGAATTTCAGCTTTAATCCCATCCACTTCAGGTGCCTTTCCTACCTTCAGCCTCATTATTGCCCTCCATACCTCCCTTCTTGCAAAAGACCCCTGCACTTGTATCCTCTTCCTTCCCTCCTTCAGATCTATGCCTTCCCTTCTCCTAAATTCATCAGTTCTTCAAAATATTCTTTCTATCTTTCACTTCCTCCTTCTGATTCAGGAATTCCCATTCTTTACTTACATCAACATTTCCACTCTTACATCCACCTCTTTCCTTTTTCACCTCCTTCCAGCATAGTCTCTCATTATCCCAAAACTTTTCACTTAACTTTCTTCCAAAATCTTCATCTCCTCTTTCTTTGTGTTCCTCTATCAGCTTCTTAACATTCCACTTACATATCTTGAATTCTCTCCTCCTCCTTTGCTGAACTTCCACTGGTACATTCCTTCTGAACAATCTACCATATGCCTTTTTCTTCTTTTCCACAGCATTTCTAATCCCTTCTGTCCATCATGCATTGCCCTTTTTATTCCTGTATCTCACTACCTTGTATCCAACTACTGATTCTACAACCTTTAATAATATTTCTCTAAACATTTTAAACACATTATCAATACATAACTGCATTCCTACATTCACTGCACTTACATCTAAGCATTCACTTACATTCCTTTCAGGCTCCTCACTGTATTCTTCCTGATTCATCTTCTCACTTGCCAACACTTTTACCTCTCCATTCTTCCTTACACCATACCCTCATTTCTCCCAGATCCTTATCTCCACAAGATCTGCGAAATGGTCAGAGTTTCCAAAGAATCCTCTCACAACTCTAGCATCCAGCACAGCCTTTCTCTATCTTTCATCCACTGCCACATAGTCAATCAAAGCTTTTTGCTTTTCTCGTTAGTTATTCCTCATCCATCTATATCTGTGGATCATCTTGCAAGGAATAAACCCTCTCAGCACAAACATCCACAAGATAGCTTCCATTCTCATTTACTCCAGGCACTCTCCATTTACCAACTATCTCACTAATTTCATCACATCCCATTTTCATATCCATATAACCCAAGCTGTATTCTACTTGTTGAATACTTCCTTATCCATGGACTTGAATGCAACTTTAATATTTCCCAGTTGACAGTTGGTCTCCTCAACAATTCTCCTAACTTGGTAGCAGGTCAGGGAAATGTCAACTCACAGTTCCATGACACACAGATCCTCCTGCTTATTTTCTGCTCAATTATATTTATATTAAGGCCTATCACTGTGACCCTTCCTCATTACTTTACATTTGTTCAGTTTCAACAACTATGTATCAAACAAATTTTGGACTCCATAAAGATCCCCTTGTAACATCATGAAATCTTCCATGCTATTCACTTTCCTTATGACCTTTGCATCATTTGCAAACATATACAGATAGCAGTCCATACTTTCTGGCAAATCATTCACATTAATCAAGAATAATGGTCCCATTTAGACAAGGTTCCTAAAAAGTGCAATCTTTGTTCCCTTCCTCTAAGATAATCTTCTATCTATTGAAGGTGGCTCCCCTTTATTGGTGCTTAATGATCCAACTTCTTAATCAAACTACCAATTGGTACAGTGTCAAGTGCTCTCTAACAGTCTAGATACAAACAATCCATCTAACCTTCTCTTTTGTCCAAGACTGAGCTAACTGTCAGGCAGAAATTTGAAGAGGTACATTATGCATGCCCTTCTCTCCCTGAAACCATGTTGTCCCTCATATGGTAATTTCTTCTCCAAAGGATGTAGTACATCTGCTTTCTAATGACCTTTCCCAGCACCTCACAGACCATACTCATATGTGAGACCAACATGTAGATCAATGCCTCTTCCTGGTCCCCTTTTTCTATGAACAGGTGTGACTTTTGCCCTTTTCCACTCCCTTGACACTTGGCCTTTTGCCAGGAACATCTTAGACAATACTGCTGAAGGAAATGTCAAGTGCATCCGCACACATCTTAGCACACGTGGTGAATTTTCATCAGAATCCTTTAGGATTCTAATAATAACTTTTTTAGATATCACAATGTTTTGTAAAACCTCCTCCATATTCCATCTCACTGGTGATGGGATTATAGTGTCCTCTAGTGTGAAATCACTTTGAAACTTTTACTTAACTCTTCAATCATCCAAATATCATCCTTTACAACTCTTCCCTCTGCCTCCCTAAGACTGATTAGCTGCTCTTTAAGTACAATTTACTATTGATCAGTTTATGGGAAAGCTTTGGATTTCTCCTGACTCATCAACAATATCATTTTCAAAGCTTCCTTGTTCCTCCTTTTCTTATCCTATTTTACTCATTTCTTGCTGACTGACTGGAGTACCACCAATATCTTTGTCACAGCACATCTCAAAAGCTTCTTTGCTTTATTACATCCTTTATTAAATCTTTTACTGAACCACTCTTCCCTCTTTCTTAACCTTCCCTCTATATTTCAGGCTAAAGGTATCCACATTCTCACCCAATATTGTAAATTTTACAAAATTTTCACCACCATATTCAGTTTCCTGGTTACTTAACTCCTTTTCCCAATTATGTTATCATAAAACCTGTCAAGTTCTACAGTCTCCAAGATTATATTTCCTCTTTATGTCTTGACCAACCTTTGCTCCCTCAACTTTCTCATTTACTACATACTCAAACTGAAGTATTTCATGATCACTTTTTCTAACAAGTGTTTCATATATGATATCCTCAATAAATTTTTTTTTTTTTTTTTTTTTTTTTTATACTTTGTCGCTGTCTCCCGCGTTTGCGAGGTAGCGCAAGGAAACAGACGAAAGAAATGGCCCAACCCCCCCCCCATACACATGTACATACACACGTCCACACACGCAAATATACATACCTACACAGCTTTCCATGGTTTACCCCAGACGCTTCACATGCCCCGACTCAATCCACTGACAGCACGTCAACCCCTGTATACCACATCGCTCCAATTCACTCTATTCCTTGCCCTCCTTTCACCCTCCTGCATGTTCAGGCCCCGATCACACAAAATCTTTTTCACTCCATCTTTCCACCTCCAATTTGGTCTCCCTCTTCTCCTCGTTCCCTCCACCTCCGACACATATATCCTCTTGGTCAATCTTTCCTCACTCATTCTCTCCATGTGCCCAAACGACTTAAAAACACCCTCTTCTGCTCTCTCAACCACGCTCTTTTTATTTCCACACATCTCTCTTACCCTTACGTTACTTACTCGATCAAACCACCTCACACCACACATTGTCCTCAAACATCTCATTTCCAGCACGTCCATCCTCCTGCGCACAACTCTATCCATAGCCCACGCCTCGCAACCATACAACATTGTTGGAACCACTATTCCTTCAAACATACCCATTTTTGCTTTCCGAGATAATGTTCTCGACTTCCACACATTTTTCAAGGCTCCCAAAATTTTCGCCCCCTCCCCCACCCTATGATCCACTTCCGCTTCCATGGTTCCATCCGCTGACAGATCCACTCCCAGATATCTAAAACACTTCACTTCCTCCAGTTTTTCTCCATTCAAACTCACCTCCCAATTGACTTGACCCTCACCCCTACTGTACCTAATAACCTTGCTCTTATTCACATTTACTCTTAACTTTCTTCTTCCACACACTTTACCAAACTCAGTCACCAGCTTCTGCAGTTTCTCACATGAATCAGCCACCAGCGCTGTATCATCAGCGAACAACAACTGACTCACTTCCCACGCTCTCTCATCCACAACAGACTTCATACTTGCCCCTCTTTCCAGGACTCTTGCATTTACCTCCCTAACAACCCCATCCATAAACAAATTAAACAACCATGGAGACATCACACACCCCTGCCGCAAACCTACATTCACTGAGAACCAATCACTTTCCTCTCTTCCTACACGTACACATGCCTTACATCCTCGATAAAAACTTTTCACTGCTTCTAACAACTTGCCTCCCACACCATATATTCTTAATACCTTCCACAGAGCATCTCTATCAACTCTATCATATGCCTTCTCCAGATCCATAAATGCTACATACAAATCCATTTGCTTTTCTAAGTATTTCTCACATACATTCTTCAAAGCAAACACCTGATCCACACATCCTCTACCACTTCTGAAACCGCACTGCTCTTCCCCAATCTGATGCTCTGTACATGCCTTCACCCTCTCAATCAATACCCTCCCATATAATTTACCAGGAATACTCAACAAACTTATACCTCTGTAATTTGAGCACTCACTCTTATCCCCTTTGCCTTTGTACAATGGCACTATGCACGCATTCCGCCAATCCTCAGGCACCTCACCATGAGTCATACATACATTAAATAACCTTACCAACCAGTCAACAATACAGTCACCCCCTTTTTTAATAAATTCCACTGCAATACCATCCAAACCTGCTGCCTTGCCGGCTTTCATCTTCCGCAAAGCTTTTACTACCTCTTCTCTGTTTACCAAATCATTTTCCCTAACCCTCTCACTTTGCACACCACTTCGACCAAAACACCCTATATCTGCCACTCTGTCATCAGACACATTCAACAAACCTTCAAAATACTCATTCCATCTCCTTCTCACATCACCACTACTTGTTATCACCTCCCCATTTACGCCCTTCACTGAAGTTCCCATTTGCTCCCTTGTCTTACGCACCCTATTTACCTCCTTCCAGAACATCTTTTTATTCTCCCTAAAATTTACTGATAAAAATGCAATCATGAATAAAGATAAGATCTAGGAATTATGTATCATTTCCTCTCATCCTAGTATGTTCTCTCACATGCTGGTATGGCAAATTTTCCTGTACACTCCTTTAAAACCTTGTCTTCTCTAACATCATGTTGTCTCACCTTCAAGTAATCTTTCCCCAGTAGAAAGTCATTTACTTGCTGTCTGATTATCTTTTCCAGAACCTTATTGCCCACACTCATCAATAGCACTGGTCATTGGGTCAGTGCCTCTCCCCAGTCTCCATTCTGCCTAGTTTATTTTAGCATATCTTCATTACTTATGGAAAATTTCATCTACTCTATCTGAACATATCTTCATTATTTATGGGAAATTTCATCACGACCTTGAGCCCTGTATAAATCAAGACCTTTTAGTATTCTGGTATCTCTTCTAGATGTCTCAATTTTTTCTAAAACCCTCTCTCCACTCCAACTCAATGGTGCTGGGGCTATAGTGTTTTCCACTGTGAAAAGACTCCTTATGCAAATTAGGAAGAAAACAGGGGTCTTATACCTCATAGCTCAAATAAATAGCAACTGCTTCAATTAAACAGTGGCAATAGCACCATGGAGAAATATACAGTATATACCTCAACACTTAAAGATGCAGTGCATATTATACAATAACACTTATAGATGCAGTGCATATTATACAAAGCGAGCATAGGTGACTGCAGTGCACATCAATTGACACATTAAATTTTCCTGCCACTTTTCGAACCACCTAGTCACAGGAAGCATCTATGAGGGAAGCAAGTGACATTGCTGGCCACAGTTGGAGAAAAGTACATCTCGGATGCCCAACGATCATCACAGATTTACACTCCCACTATAGAAGAATTTCAGAATTGAAGAAACAGTTTCTAAGGTATTAATGTTTATAATTTTCATGAAACTACCATCAACTGTAAATTTTTACATATAGAGCAAGTTCGACATGCGCAAATAGTGAGTAAATAAATACATACATAAATAAATAAATATTATACTTAATCGCTGTCTCCCGCATCAGCGAGGATGTGCAAAGAAACAGATGAGGAATGGCCCGACCCACCAACATACACATGTATATACATTAATGCCCAAACACACACACGTATATACATATACACTTCAACATATACATACAGACATTTTTTTTTTTTTTTTTGCTTTGTCGGTCTCCCGCATTTGCGAGGTAGCGCAAGGAAACACACGAAAGAAATGGCCCAACCCACCCCAATACACATGTATATACATACGTCCACACACGCAAATATACATACCTACACAGCTTTCCATGGTTTACACCAGACGCTTCACATGCCCTAATTCAATCCACTGACAGCACGTCAACCCCGATATACCACATCGATCCAATTCATTCTATTCCTTGCCCTCCTTTCACCCTCCTGCATGTTCAGGCCCCGATCACACAAAATCTTTTTCACTCCATCTTTCCACCTCCAATTTGGTCTCCCACTTATCCTCGTTCCCTCCACCTCCGACACATATATCCTCTTGGTCAATCTTTCCTCACTCATTCTCTCCATGTGCCCAAACCATTTCAAAACACCCTCTTCTGCTCTCTCAACCACACTCTTTTTATTTCCACACATCTCTCTTACCCTTACATTACTTACTCGATCAAACCACCTCACACCACACATTGTCCTCAAACATCTCATTTCCAGCACATCCATCCTCCTGCGCACAACTCTATCCATAGCCCATGCCTCGCAACCATACAACATTGTTGGAACCACTATTCCTTCAAACATACCCATTTTTGCTTTCCGAGATAATGTTCTCGACTTCCACACATTCTTCAAGGCTCCCAGGATTTTCGCCCCCTCCCCCACCCTATGATCCACTTCCGCTTCCATGGTTCCATCCGCTGCCAGATCCACTCCCAGATATCTAAAACACTTCACTTCCTCCAGTTTTCCTCCATTCAAACTTACCTCCCAATTGACTTGACCCTCAACCCTACTGTACCTAATTACCTTGCTCTTATTCACATTTACTCTTAACTTTCTTCTTTCACACACTTTACCAAACTCAGTCACCAGCTTCTGCAGTTTCTCACATGAATCAGCCACCAGTGCTGTATCATCAGCGAACAACAACTGACTCACTTCCCAAGCTCTCTCATCCACAACAGACTTCATACTTGCCCCTCTTTCCAAAACTCTTGCATTCACCTCCCTAACAACCCCATCCATAAACAAATTAAACAACCATGGAGACATCACACATCCTTGCCGCAAACCTACATTCACTGAGAACCAATCACTTTCCTCTCTTCCTACACGTACACATGCCTTACATCCTCGATAAAAACTTTTCACTGCTTCTAACAACTTGCCTCCCACACCATATATTCTTAATACCTTCCACAGAGCATCTCTATCAACTCTATCATATGCCTTCTCCAGATCCATAAATGCTACATACAAATCCATTTGCTTTTCTAAGTATTTCTCACATACATTCTTCAAAGCAAACACCTGATCCACACATCCTCTACCACTTCTGAAACCACACTGCTCTTCCCCAATCTGATGCTCTGTACATGCCTTCACCCTCTCAATCAATACCCTCCCATATAATTTACCAGGAATACTCAACAAACTTATACCTCTGTAATTTGAGCACTCACTCTTATCCCCTTTGCCTTTGTACAATGGCACTATGCACGCATTCCGCCAATCCTCAGGCACCTCACCATGAGTCATACATACATTAAATAACCTTACCAACCAGTCAATAATACAGTCACCCCCTTTTTTAATAAATTCCACTGCAATACCATCCAAACCTGCTGCCTTGCCGGCTTTCATCTTCCGCAAAGCTTTTACTACCTCTTCTCTGTTTACCAAATCATTTTCCATAACCCTCTCACTTTGCACACCACCTCGACCAAAACACCCTATATCTGCCACTCTATCATCAAACACATTCAACAAACCTTCAAAATACTCACTCCATCTCCTTCTCATATCACCACTACTTGTTATCACCTCCCCATTTGTGCCCTTCACTGAAGTTCCCATTTGCTCCCTTGTCTTACGCACTTTATTTACCTCCTTCCAGAACATCTTTTTATTCTCCCTAAAATTTAATGATACTCTCTCACCCCAACTCTCATTTGCCCTCTTTTTCACCTCTTGCACCTTTCTCTTGACCTCCTGTCTCTTTCTTTTATACATCTCCCACACAATTGCATTTTTTCCCTGCAAAAATCGTCCAAATGCCTCTCTCTTCTCTTTCACTAATAATCTTACTTCTTCATCCCACCACTCACTACCCTTTCTAATCAACCCACCTCCCACTCTTCTCATGCCACAAGCATCTTTTGCGCAATCCATCACTGATTCCCTAAATACATCCCATTCCTCCCCCACTCCCCTTACTTCCATTGTTCTCACCTTTTTCCATTCTGTACTCAGTCTCTCCTGGTACTTCCTCACACAAGTCTCCTTCCCAAGCTCACTTACTCTCACCACCCTCTTCACCCCAACATTCACTCTTCTTTTCTGAAAACCCATACAAATCTTCACCTTAGCCTCCACAAGATAATGATCAGACATCCCTCCAGTTGCACCTCTCAGCACATTAACATACACAGACATATATATCTAATTATACTTTGTCACTGTCTCCCGCATTAGCGAGGTAGTGCAAGGAAACAGATGAAAGAATGGCCCAACCCAAGCACATACACATGTATATACATACACATCCACACACGCACATATACATACCTATACATGTCAACGTATACATATATATATATATATACACACACAGATATATACATATATACACATGTACATAATTCATACTGTCTGCCCTTATTCATTCCTGTTGCCACCATGCCAAACATGTAATGACAACCCCCCCCCCCCACATGTGCGTGAGGTAGTGCTAGTAAAAGAAAACAAAGGCCACATTCGTTCACAGTCTCTCGCTGTCAGGCATAATGCACCGAAACCACAGCTCCCTTCCCACATCCAAGCCCCACAAAACTTTCGATGGTTTACCCCAGATGCTTCACATGCCCTGATTCAATCCACTTACAGCACGTCAACCCCGGTACACCACATCATTCTAATTCACTCACTTTCTTGCACGCCTTTCACCCTCCTGCATGTTCAGGTCCCATTCACTCAAAATCTTATTCACTCCATCACTCCACCTCCAATTTGGTCTCCCACTTCTCCTCGTTCCCTCCACCTCTGACACATATATCGTCTTTGTCAATCTTTCCTCACTCATCTCCAAGTGATCAAACCATTTCAAAACATACTTTGTTGCTCTCTCAACCACACTCTTTTTATTACAACACATCTCTCTTACCCTTTCATTACATACTCGATCAAACCACCTCACACCACATATTGTACTCAAACATCTCATTTCCAGCACATCAACCCTCCTTCACACAACCCTATCTATAGCCCACGCCTCACAACCATATAACACTGTTGGAACCACTATTCCTTCAAACAGAACCATTTTTGCTTTCCAAGATAATGTTCTCGACTTCCACACATTTTTCAACACTCTCAGAACTTTCATCCCTCCCCTACCCTATGATTCACTTCAGCTTCCATGGTTCCATCCACTGCCAAATCCACTCCCAGATATCTAAAACACTTCACTTCCTCCAGTTTTTCTCCATTCAAACTTACCTCCCAACTGACTTGTCCCTCAACCCTACCGTACCTCATAACCTTGCTCTTATTCACATTTACTCTAAACTTTCTTCTTACACACACTTTACTAAACTCATCACCAGCTTCTGCAGTTTCTTATCTGAATCAGCCACCAGCGACGTATCATCAGCGAACAACAACTGACTCACTTCCCAAGCTCTCTCATCCACAACAGACTGCATACTTGCCCCTCTTTCCAAAACTCTTGCATTCACCTCCCTAACAACCCCATCCAAAAACAAATTAAACAACCATGGAGACATCACACACCCCTGCCGCAAACCAACATTCACTGAGAACCAATCACTTTCTTCTCTTCATACTCGTACACATGACTTACATCCTCGATAAAAACTTTTCACTGCTTCTAACAATTTGCCTTCCACACCATATATTCTTAATACCTTCCACAGAGCATCTATATCAACTCTATCATATGCCTTCTCCAGATCCATAAATGCTACACACAAATCTACTTGCTTTTCTTAGTTTTTCTCACGTACTTTCTTCAAAGCAAACACCTGATCCACACATCCTCTACCACTTCTGAAACCACACTGCTTTCCCCAATCTGATGCTCTGTACATGCCTTCACCCTCTCAATCAATACCCTCCCATATAATTTCCCACGAATACTCAACAAACTGATACCTCTGTAATTTGAGCAATCACTTTTATCCCCTTTGCCTTTGTACAATGGCACCATGCAAGCACTTCGCCAATCCTCAGGCACCTCACCATGAGTCATACATACATTAAATAATCTTACCAACCAGTCAACAATACAGTCATCCCTTTTTTTAATAAATTCCACTGCAATACCATTCAAACCCACTGCCTTGCTGGCTTTCATCTTCCTCAAAGCTTTTACTACCGCTTTTCTGTTTACCAAATCATTCTTCCTAACCCCCTCACTTTGCACACCACCTCGATAAAAAAACACCTTACATCAACAAACCTTCTAAATAGTCACTCCATCTCCTTCTCACATCACCCCTACTTGTTATCACCTCCCCACTAGCCCCCTTCACTGATGTTCCCATTTGTTCCTTTGTCTTACACACTTTATTTACCCCCTTCCAAAATATCTTTTTATTCTCCCTAAAATTTAATGATACTCTTCACTTTTCACCTCTTCACCTTTTCACTTGATACTTTTCACCTCGAGCACCTTTCTCTTGACTTCCTGCCTCTTTCATTTATACATCTCCCACTCATTTGCATTATTTCCCTGCAAAAAGTATCCAAATGCCTCTCTCTTCTCTTTCACTAATAATCTTACTTCTTTATCCCACCACTCACTACCCTTTCTAATCTGCCCACCTCCCACGCTTCTCATGCCACAAGCATCTTTTTGCACAAGCCATCACTGCTTCCCTAAATACATACCATTTCTCCCCCACTCCTCTTACATCCTTTGTTCTCACCTTTTTCCATTCTGTACTCAGTCTCTCCTGGTACTTCCTCACACATGTCTCCTTCCCAAGCTCACTTACTCTCACCATTCACTTCACCCCAACATTCTCTCTTCTTTTCTGAAAACCTCTACAAATCTTCACCTTCGCCTCCACAAGATAATGATCAGACATCCTCATGTTGCACCTCTCAGAACATTAACATCCAAATGTGTGGTTGAGAGGGCAGAAAAGGGTGTTTTGAAATGGTTTGGTCACATGGAGAGAATGAGTGAGGAAAGATTGACAAATAGGATATAAGTGTCAGAGGTGGAGGGAACAAGGAGAAGTGGGAGACCAAATTGGCGGTGGAAAGATGGAGTGAAAAACATTTTGAGTGATTGGGGCCTGAACATGCAGGAGGGTGAAAGGCGTGCAGGGAATAGAGTGAATTGGAACGATGTGGTATGCCGTGGTCAACATGCTGTCAATGGATTGAACCAGGGAATGTGAAGCATCTGAGGTAAACCATGGAAAGTTTTGTGGGGCCTGGATGTGGAAAGGGAGCTGTCGTTTCGGTGCACTGTACATGACAGCTAGAGACTGAGTGTGAACGAATGTGACCTTTGTTGTCTTTTCCTAGCGCTACCTCGCACATATGCGGGGGAGGGGGTTTTCATTTCATGTGTGGTGGGGTGGCAACGGGAATGAATAAGGGCAGACAGTATGAAATATGTACATGTGTATATATGTATATGTGTGTGTGTATATATATGTATACGTTGATATGTATAGGTAATTATATGTGCGTGTGTGGACGTGTATGTATATACATAGGTATGTCGGTGGGTTGGGCCATTCATTCGTCTGTTTCCTTGCACAATCTCGCTAACGTGGGAGACAGCAACAAAGTATAATAAATAAAAAATAAATATAAAGAGTATATATAGATAGTGGGAGTATGTGACAGAGTGTAAGAAAGTAAACTCTAAATTGATATAGGTAAAACTGAAAGTGGATGGAGGGAGATGGGTGATTATTGGTGCATATGCACCTGGGCATGAGAAGAAAGATCATGAGAGGCAAGTGTTTTGGGAGCAACGGAGTGAATGTGTTTGTAGTTTTGATGAACGAGACCAGGTTACAGTGATGGGTGATTTGAATGCAAAGGTGAGTAACGCGGCAGTTGAGGGAAAAATCTGGTGTACATGGGGTGTTCAGTGTTGTAAATGGAAATGGTGAAGAGCTTGTAGATTTATGTGCTGAAAAAGAACTGGTGATTGGGAATATTGGTTTAAAAAGAGAGATATACATGAGTATATGTATGTAAGTAGGAGATATGGCCGGAGAGCACTATTGGATTACATGTTAATTGATAGGCGTACGAAAGAGAGACTTTTGGAAGTTAATGTGCTGAGAGGTGCAACTGAAGGGATGTCTGATCATTATCTTGTGGAGGCGAAGGTGAAAATATGTAGATGTTTTCAGAAAAGAAGAGAGAATGTAGGGGTGAAGAGAGTGGTGAGAGTAAGTGAGCTTCGGAGGGAGACTTGTGTGAGGAAGTACCAGGAGAGAATCAGTACAGAATGGAAAAAGGTGAGAACAAAGGATGTAAGGGAAGTGGGGGAGGAATGGGATGTATTAAGGGAAGCAGTGATGGCTTGTGCAAAAGATGCTTGCGGCATGAGAAGCATGGGAGGTGGACAAATTAGAAAGGGTAGTGAGTGGTGGGATGAAGAGGTAAAATTACTAGTGAAAGAGGAGAGAGAGGCATTTGGACGATTTTTGCAGGAAAATGATGGAAACGAGTGGGAGATGTATAAAAGAAAGAGGCAGGAGGTCAAGAGAAAGGTGCAAGAGGTGAAAAAGAGGGCAAATGAGAGTTGGGGTGAGAGAGAATCAATAAATTTTAGGAAGTTTAAAAAGGTGTTTCGGAAGGAGGTAAATAAAGTGCGTAAGACTAGGGAACAAATGGGAACATCAGTGAAGGGGGCTTATGGGGAGGTGATAACAAGCAGTGGTGATGTGAAAGGAGATGGTTTGTTGAATGTGTTTGATGATAGAGTGGCAGAAATAGGCTGATTTGGTCGAGGTGGTGTGCAAAGTGAGAGGGTTAGGGAGAATGATTTGGTAAACAGAGAAGGGGTAGTAAAAGCTTTGAGAAAGATGAAAGCCAGCAAGGCAGCGGGTTTGGATGGTATTGCAGTGGAATATATTCAAAAAGGGGATGGCTGTATTGTTGACTGGTTGGTAAGGGTAATGTATGTATGACTGATGGTGAGGTCCCTGAGGATTGGCAGAATGCTTCCATAGTGCCATTGTACAAAGGCAAAGGGGATAAGAGTGAGAGCTCGAGTTACAGAGGTATAAGTTTATTGAGTATTCTTAGGAAATTATATGGTAGGGTACTGATTGAGAGGGT
The DNA here is from genome assembly GCF_036320965.1 of Panulirus ornatus. NCBI lineage: Eukaryota > Metazoa > Arthropoda > Malacostraca > Decapoda > Palinuridae > Panulirus > Panulirus ornatus. Next base: position 20,863,658 of record NC_092234.1, on the reverse strand, counting down.
GAAGGCATGTAGAGAGCATCAGATTGGGGAAGAGCAGTGTGGCTCCAGAAGTGGTAGAGGATGTGTGGATCAGGTGTTTGCTTTGAAGAATGTAGCATTTATGGGTCTGGAGAAGGTATATGATTGAGTTGATAGAGATGCTCTGTGGAAGGTATTAAGAATATATGGTGTGGGAGGCAAGTGGTTAGAAGCAGTGAAAAGTTTTTATCAAGGATGTAAGGCATATGTACGAGTAGGAAGAGAGGAAAGTGATTGGTTCTCAGTGAACGTTGGTTTGCGGCATTGGTGCGTGATGTCTCCATGGTTGTTTAATTTGTTTATGGATGGGGTTGTTAGGCAGGTGAATGCAAGGGTTTTGGAAAGAGGAGCAAGCATGCAGTATGCTGTGCATGAGAAAGCTCGGAAAGTGAGTCAGTTGTTGTTCACTGATGATACAGCGCTGGTGTCTGATTCGGGTGAGAAACTGCAGAAGCTGGTGACTGAGTTTGGTAAAGGGTGTGAAAGAAGAAAGCTGAGAGTAAATGTGAATAAGAGCAAGGTTATTAGGTACAGTAGGGTTGGGGGACAAGTCAACTGGGAGGTAAGTTTGAATCGAGAAAAACTGGAGGAAGTGAAGTGTTTTAGATATCTGGGAGTGGATTTGGCAGCGGATGGAACCACGGAAGCAGAAGTGAATCATAGGGTGGGGGAGGGGGCGAAAGTTATGGGAGCTTTGAAACATGCGTGGAAGTCGAGAACGTTATCTTGGAAAGCAAAAATTGGTATGTTTGAAGGAATAGTGGTTCGAACAATGTTATATGGTTGCAAGGTGTGGGCTATAGATAGAGTTGTGCAGAGGAGGGTGGATGTGCTGGAAATGAGATATTTGAGGGTAATATGTGGTGTGAGGTGGTTTGATCGAGTATGTAATGAAAGGGTAATAAGAGAGATGTATGGTAATAAAATGAGTGTGGTTGGGAGAGCAGAGGAGGGTGTTTTGAAATGGTTTGGTCACATGGAGAGAATGAGTGAGGAAAGACTGACAAAGAGGAAATATGCAACAGAGGTGGAGGGAACGAGGAGAAGTGGAAGACCAGATTGGAGGTGGAAAGATGGAGTGAAAAAGATTTTGAGTGATCGGGGCCTGAATATGCAGGAGGGTGAAAGGCGTGCAAGAAATAGAGTAAATTGGATCGATGTGGTATACCGGGGTCGATGTGCTTTCAATGGATTGAACCGGGGCTTGTGAAGCGTCTGGGGTTAATCATGGAAAGTTTTGTGGGGCCTGGATGTGGAACGGAAGCTGTGGTTTCGGTGCATTATACATGACAGCTACAGACTGAGTGTGAATGAAAGTGGCCTTTGTTGTCTTTTCCTAGTGCTACCTGGCGCACATGCGGGGGGATGGGGGTTGTCATTTCATGTGTGGCGGGGTGGCGACGGGAATGAATAAAGGGCAGACAGTATGAATTATGTAGATGTGTATATATGTATATGTCTGTGTGTATACATATATGTATAGATTGAGATGTATAGGTATGTATAAGTGCGTGTGTGGACGTATATGTATATACATGTGTATGTGGGTGGGACGAATTCTTTCGTCTGTTTCCTTGCGCTACCTCGCTACCACATCGTTCCAATTCACTATATTCCTTGCAAGCCTTTATACTTCCTGCATGATCAGGCCCCGATTGCTCAAAATCTTTTTCACTCCATCTTTCCACCTCCAATTTGGTCTCCCACTTCTCCTCGTTCCTTACACCTCTGACACATATATCCTCTTTGTCAATCTTTCCTCACTCATTCTCTCCCTGTGACCAATCCATTTCACAGCACCCTCTCCTGCTCTCTCAACCACATCTCTCAACCACCCTCTTTATATTACCACACATCTCTCTTACCCTTTCATTACTTACTCGATCAAACCACCTCACACCACACATTGTCCTCAAACATCTCATTTACAACACATCCAACCTCCTCTGCACAACTCTATAGCTCACACCTCGCAACCATATAACATTGCTGGAAACACTATTCCTTCAAACATACCCATTTTTACTTTCCGAGATAATGTTCTCGCCTTCCACACATTTTTCAACGCTCCCAGATCTTCGCCCCCTCCCCCACCCTGTGACTACACTTCCGTTTCCATTGTTCCATCTGCTGCCAAATCCATTCCCAGATATCTAAAACACTTCACTTCCTCCAGTTTTCTCCATTCAAACTTACCTCCCAATTGACTTGTCCCTCACCCCTACTGTACCTAATATCCTTGCTCTTATTCACATTTACACTCAGCTTTCTTCTTTCACACACTTTACCATACTCAGTTACCACCTTCTGCAGTTTCTCACCCAAATCAGCCACCAGCGCTGTATCATCAGCGAGCAACAACTGACTCACTTTCCATGCTCTCTCATCCACAACAGAGTGAATATTAGTCCCTCTCTCCAAAACTCTTGCATTCATCTCCCTAACAACCCCACCCATAAACAAATTAAACAGCCATGGAGACATCATACACCCCTGCCACAAACCAATATTCACTGCGAACCAATCACTTTCCTCTCTTCCCACTCACACACATGCCTTAAATCCTCGATAAAAGCATTTCACTGCTTCAAACAACTTGCCTCCCACAACATATATTCTTAATACCTTCTACAGAGCATCTCTATCAACCTCATGATATGCCTTCCCCAGGTCCATAAATGCTACATACAAATACATATGCTTTTCTAAGTATTTCTCACATACATTCTTCAAAGCAAACACCTGATCCACACATCCTCTGCCACTTCTGAAACCACACTGCTTTTCTCCAATCTGAGGCTCTGTACATGCCTTCACCCTCTCAATCAATACTCTCCCATATAATTTCAAAGAAATACTCAACAAACTTAAACCTCTGTAATTTGAGCACTCACCTTTATCCCCTTGCCTTTGTACAATGGCACTATGCATCCATTCCACCAATCCTCAGGCACCTTACCATGAGTCATACATACATTAAATATCCTTACCAACCAGATAACAACACAGTCACCCCCTTTTTTAATAAATTCCACTGCAATACCACCCAAACCCACTACCTTCCCAGTTTTCATCTAACGCAAAGCTTTTACTACCTCTTCTGTGTTCACCAAATCATTCTCCTTAACCCTCTCACTTTGCACGCCACCTCATCCTATATATGCCACTGTATCATCTAACACCACACCACCTTATCCAAAACACCCTATATCTACCACTGTATCATCCAACACATTCAACAAACCTTCAAAATACTCACTCTATCTCCTTCTCACATCACCACTACTTCTATTACATCCCCTTAGCCCCCTTCACCGGTGTTCCCATTTTTTCTCATGTCTTATGCACTTTATTTACCTCCTTCCAAACCATCTTTCTTTTTTCCTTTTCATACTATTCGCCATTTCCCGCTTTAGCGAGGTAGCGTTGAGAACAGAGGACTGGGCCTTTGAGGGAATATCCTCACCTGGCCCCCTTCTCTGTTCCCTCTTTGGAAAATTAAAAAAAAAGTGAGAGGGGAGGATTTCCAGCCACCCGCTCCCTCCCCTTTTAGTCGCCTTCTACAACATGCAGGGAATACGTGGGAAGTATTCTTTCTCCCCTATCCTTGTATCCTCCCCTCCTTGTATTTTTTTTAACTTTCTAAAATGGGAAACAGAAGAAGGAGTCACGCGGGGAGTGCTCATCCTTCTCGAAGGCTCAGATTGGGGTGCCTAAATGTGTGTGGATGTAACCAAGATGTGAAAAAAGGAGAGATAGGTAGTATGTTTGAGGAAAGGAACCTGGATGTTTTGGCTCTGAGTGAAACGAAGCTCAAGGGTAAAGGGGAAGAGTGGTTTGGGAATGTCTTGGGAGTAAAGTCAGGGGTTAGTGAGAGGACAAGAGCAAGGGAAGGAGTAGCAGTACTCCTGAAACAGGAGTTGTGGGAGTATGTGATAGAATGTAAGAAAGTAAATTCTCGATTGATATGGGTAAAACTGAAAGTTGATGGAGAGAGATGGGTGATCATTGGTGCATATGCACCTGGGCATGAGAAGAAAGATCATGAGAGGCAAGTGTTTTGGGAGCAGCTGAATGAGTGTGTTAGTGGTTTTGATGCACGAGACCGGGTTATAGTGATGGGTGATTTGAATGCAAAGGTGAGCAATGTGGCAGTTGAGGGAATAATTGGTATACATGGGGTGTTCAGTGTTGTAAATGGAAATGGTGAAGAGCTTGTAGATTTATGTGCTGAAAAAGGACTGATGATTGGGAATACCTGGTTTAAAAAGCGAGATATACATAAGTATACTTATGTAAGTAGGAGAGATGGCCAGAGAGCGTTATTGGATTATGTGTTAATTGACAGGCGCGCGAAAGAGAGACTTTTGGATGTTAATGTGCTGAGAGGTGCAACTGGAGGGATGTCTGATCATTATCTTGAGGAGGCTAAGGTGAAGATTTGTATGGGTTTTCAGAAAAGAAGAGTGAATGTTGGGGTGAAGAGGGTGGTGACAGTAAGTGAGCTTGGGAAGGAGACTTGTGTGAGGAAGTACCAGGAGAGACTGTGTACAGAATGGAAAAAGGTGAGAACGATGGAAGTAAGGGGAGTGGGGGAGGAATGGGATGTATTTAGGGAATCAGTGATGGATTGCGCAAAAGATGCTTGTGGCATGAGAAGAGTGGGAGGTGGGTTGATTAGAAAGGGTAGTGAGTGGTGGGATGAAGAAGTAAGATTATTAGTGAGAGAGAAGAGAGAGGCATTTGGACGATTTTTGCAGGGAAAAAATGCAATTGAGTGGGAGATGTATAAAAGAAAGAGACAGGAGGTCAAGAGAAAGGTGCAAGAGGTGAAAAAGAGGGCTAATGTGAGTTGGGGTGAGAGAGTATCATTAAATTTTAGGGAGAATAAAAAGATGTTCTGGAGGGAGGTAAATAAAGTGCGAAAGACAAGGGAGCAAATGGGAACTTCAGTGAAGGGCGCAAATGGGGAGGTGATAACAAGTAGTGGTGATGTGAGAAGGAGATGGAGTGAGTATTTTGAAGGTTTGTTGAATGTGTTTGATGATAGAGTGGCAGATATAGGGTGTTTTGGTCGAGGTGGTGTGCAAAGTGAGAGGGTTATGGAAAATGATTTGGTAAACAGAGAAGAGGTAGTAAAAGCTTTGCGGAAGATGAAAGCCGGCAAGGCAGCAGGTTTGGATGGTATTGCATTGGAATTTATTAAAAAAGGGGGTGACTGTATTATTGACTGGTTGGTAAGGTTATTTAATGTATGTATGACTCATGGTGAGGTGCCTGAGGATTGGCGGAATGCGTGCATAGTGCCATTGTACAAAGGCAAAGGGGATAAGAGTGAGTGCTCAAATTACAGAGGTATAAGTTTGTTGAGTATTCCTGGTAAATTATATGGGAGGGTATTGATTGAGAGGGTGAAGGCATGTACAGAGCATCAGATTGGGGAAGAGCAGTGTGGTTTCAGAAGTGGTAGAGGATGTGTGGATCAGGTGTTTGCTTTGAAGAATGTATGTGAGAAATACTTAGAAAAGCAAATGGATTTGTATGTAGCATTTACGGATCTGGAGAGGGCATATGATAGAGTTGATAGAGATGCTCTGTGGAAGGTATTAAGAATATATGGTGTGGGAGGCAAGTTGTCAGAAGCAGTGAAAAGTTTTTATCGAGGATGTAAGGCATGTGTACGTGTAGGAAGAGAGGAAAGTGATTGGTTCTCAGTGAATGTAGGTTTGCGGCAGGGGTGTGTGATGTCTCCATGGTTGTTTAATTTGTTTATGGATGGGGTTGTTAGGGAGGTCAATGCAAGAGTTTTGGAAAGAGGGGCAAGTATGAAGTCTGTTGGGGATGAGAGAGCTTGGGAAGTGAGTCAGTTGTTATTCGCTGATGATACAGCGCTAGTGGCTGATTCATGTGAGAAACTGCAGAAGCTGGTGACTGAGTTTGGTAAAGTGTGTGAAAGAAGAAAGTTAAGAGTAAATATGAATAAGAGCAAGGTTATTAGGTACAGTAGGGTTGAGGGTCAAGTCAATTGGGAGGTAAGTTTGAATGGAGAAAAACTGGAGGAAGTAAAGTGTTTTAGATATCTGGGAGTGGATCTGGCAGCGGATGGAACCATGGAAGCGGAAGTGGATCATAGGGTGGGGGATGGGGCGAAAATTCTGGGAGCCTTGAAGAATGTGTGGAAGTCGAGAACATTATCTCGGAAAGCAAAAATGGGTATGTTTGAAGGAATAGTGGTTCCAACAATGTTGTATGGTTGCGAGGCGTGGGCTATGGATAGAGTTGTGCGCAGGAGGATGGATGTGCTGGAAATGAGATGTTTGAGGACAATGTGTGGTGTGAGGTGGTTTGATCGAGTAAGTAACGTAAGGGTAAGAGAGATGTGTGGAAAGAAAAAGAGCGTGGTTGAGAGAGCAGAAGAGGGTGTTTTGAAATGGTTTGGGCACATGGAGAGAATGAGTGAGGAAAGATTGACCAAGAGGATATATGTGTCGGAGGTGGAGGGAACGAGGAGAAGTGGGAGACCAAATTGGAGGTGGAAAGATGGAGTGAAAAAGATTTTGTGTGATCGGGGCCTGAACATGCAGGAGGGTGAAAGGAGGGCAAGGAATAGAGTGAATTGGATCGATGTGGTATACCGGGGTTGACGTGCTGTCAGTGGATTGAATCAGGGCATGTGAAGCGTCTGGGGTAAACCATGGAAAGCTGTGTAGGTATGTATATTTGGGTGTGTGGACGTATGTATATACATGTGTATGGGGGTGGGTTGGGCCATTTCTTTCGTCTGTTTCCTTGCGCTACCTTGCAAACGCGGGAGACAGCGACAAAGCAAAAAAAAAGAAAAAAATATGAAAAATGTAAGAAATAATTTAGAAAACTGAAACTTCTAGCTTGAAATGAAAAAAGAATGTCACATAATGGTTCAACCTCTGGCTTTGGAAAAGGGAAATGTATAATTTATTTACACAAACGTCAATAGTATATATATATATATTTCTTTTTCTTCTTTTTCATATATATATATATATATATATATATATATATATATATATAAGAGCGAAGGGCTGGAAATCCTCCCCTCCTGTCTTTAGTTTCCCAAAAGAAGGAACAGAGGAGGGGGGGCCAAGTGAGGATATTCCCTCAAAGGCTCAGTCCTCTGCTCTTAGCACTACCTTGCTAATGTGGGAAGTGGTGAATAGTATGACAAAAAAATAAAAAAAATATCATGTAGGGGCTTTCAGAAAAGAAGAAATAGTAAGGTTAGGAAAAGGGTGGTGAAGGTGAGTTATTTTGGAAAACAGACTTGTGTGAAGAGATAACAGGACAGATTGAGTGCAGAAAGGCAAAAAGTGAGAGTAGATGAAAATAAGGGAGTGGGTGAGGAATGCGAGGTATTCAGGGAAGCAATGCTGACAAAAGTGAATGGAGTGTGTGGTATGTGGAAGGTGGGCAAGACAAAGGTGAATAAGAAAGAATGGTAAGCGGTGCAATGAAAAAATTTTGAGTGAAAGAGATACGAGAGGTGTCCGGGCACTACTTGCACGGTAAGAGTGCAAGTTATTGAGATATGTACAAAAAAAGTGGCAGATGATCAAAAGGAAGCTATAGGGGCTGAAACTGCAAATGAGAGTTGGAGTCAGTATCTGCAAAGATCTGGAAAAAAATGGTTTGGAAGGATGCTAATGGCGTGGTAAAAACAAATGGGAATGCTGGTGAAGGGAGGCAACTGACAAAGTAGAACCAGAAAGAGATGACATGAAGCACTTTGAAGGACTGATGAATGAGCCTGATGACTGAGTGACAGATCTACATAGGGTTTTTGGTCAAGGCAGTATACAAACTGAGGGTCTCATGGAAAGTGATTTAGTTAAAAGACAAGTGGTGAAAGCTTTGCATATAATGAAGTGTGGCAAGGTAATTGGAGTGGATGGTAGTGCAGTTGAATTTCTTAAAAGGGGTGACTGTGTTGTTGATTGGTTAATTAGGGTTTTTATATATGAAAGGATCATGGTCTGGTGCTTGAGGATTGGCAGAATGCCAAGGGGAACAAAAGTGAATGCTCAAATTATAGAGGTACAAGTTTGCTGAAAGCACCAATCAAGTTGTATTGGAGAACAGTGATTAAGAGGGTGGTGGCATGCACAGAGCTTCAGATTGGGAAAGAACAATATGACTTTAGGAATGGTAGAGAATGTCTGAACCATGAAACAGGATGTCTATGTGGCATTTATGGATCTAGAGAAAGCACATAGCAGGGTTGACAGATATTCTCTGTAGAAGGTTTTATGAATATAAGGTGTGGAAGAAAGCTCCTAGAAGCAGTGAAGAATCTTTATCAAGAAGGATGGCAAGTGTGAGAGAAGGAAGAGAGCAGGATGAGTGGTTTTAGACAAAGGAGGGTCTGTAGCAGTAGTGTATGATGTCATAATAACTGCTAAAAATTTTTAAGGATAGGGTGGTAGTGGTGGTGAATGCAAGGGTTTTGGAAACAGCAGTGGGTCTACAGTCTTGTCAGGGGTGGGAGGTTGGGTTCTGAGGGGCTGGGAGGTGAGTCAATTGTTGTTTTGCTTATATGTTACTGGTGGCAGACTCAAGTGAGATATTGCAGAGGCTGGTGTCAGTTTGGAAGTGTGTGTCTAAGTCGAAAGTTAAGAGTAAATGTGGAAAAAAAAAAGGTTATAGGGTTTAGCAGTGGAGAGCGGCAGGTTAGTTGGTGTGTGAGTTTGAATGGAGAGAACTTGAAGAAAGCAGGATATATCAGGAGTGTTCAGAAAGAGAGATTACTGTCAGTGAGGAAAAAGATAGGCATGTTTGATGGAACAGTATTCCATCAGTCATAATAGCATTGTATGGATACAAGGCTTGGGTTTTACATAAGAAAGTATGGAAAAGAGTGAATGTTTCTAAAGTGAAATGTTTGAAGAAAACATATGTGTGGAGTGTTGACTGAGTAAGAAATGATACAGTAAGAGAGAGATCTGGTTTGGACATATCAAGAGGATAAACGAGGAGAGGTTGACAAAGAGAATGTACGTGTTAGAAGTGGAGGGCAAAAGAAGGGGGAGACTGAAAAGGAGGTGAAAGAATGGAGTGTGTGTGTGGTATACATGGGGTGAGGTGCTGTGAACATACTGATCTAAGGAATATGAAGAAGTCTAGGGAAATCATAGAAAGGTCTGAGAGGCATGGTCATGGATAGAGTTGGGTTTTCAGCATATTATGTATGACAACTAGAAAGTGGATGAGGAGAATGAGGCCATTTTGTCATCTGCTCCACAGGGTAACTCACTAAAGCATGAAATGGCAAACAATTATCAAAGAAAAGAATGATATATAAAAATAAATGAAAAATACATCGATGATACAAATGTTTGCTGCGAAATCATGGGTGAAAAGATACAATAAAGCGTACAATATGATTAAGTGTATGTAGAATGAAATTATGTCTAGGAAAAGGAGTCATAATCATCATACATAAATAATGGCCATCTATACAACAAAACAAGGTTCTCATTCAGCTGGTCAACACCCTCCCATACCAACTAAGAGAAAGAAAGGAAAACTACTTTTCTGCATACTTCCTTCAATAATGGATGATACAAACACATTCTACAAGTGTTTTTTTTTTCATTGAAAGAGATATTTCAGATGAACTGTGCCTTAAGAGCATCAAAAGTGTTTAGCGGGTCTTGGGCATTCAAAGGCATAGAAAGGCTGATACATGAAATGTTTGAAAAAATTTTGTATCCACCATCCATACCGTGAATCTGGCAAAGGGCATTTAATATAAGGATTTATAAACGTATCCTATAATTGCATCATGAAACTAAAACTATGATTTATTCAAAATAAGAAGCCTCTTCAGTTTATAAGCAAGTATAAATGAATAAAAGGCACTCATAATATATTCCAGATAAAAAAGATTTGAAGCATATTACATTTGAATAGGAAGTAAAAAAAAAATCCCATATACCAACCTCCTGTTTCTGTCTGGCAGTGACATTCATGTGTTTCATCTGAGCATAGGTATTCTCCAAGTATGCCATGACAGGTGCCAATGGTGTAAAGAAGATGAAGGTGTAGACGGACACACGCAAGAAGCTGGGTAAGCGACGGAACACTGGGAGGATGTCTGGCTGTGTGACATGGATGTACAGGTTCCACATGCACAGAAGTGTGATGGGAAGCATAATGAAGAACCAAGTCAAAACAAAGTTTATCTTGTACTGGGACTCTGTGATGTTATCGAAGAGGTTCACGTAGATTTGAAACAATTCCTGGAAGATATCTCTAATTTAGTAAAATGGAAAGGGGGTAAAGCGGAGAGACATATATCAGGATATGTATCAAGCCATGAAAATTCTTTAGCATTTGAAAAACAGGCATCCAGGATATATGTGCAATGTTCACTTTACTGCTCACACACTAAATCTCCTTTTAACTATTCATGACAGTAATAAGATTTCCCTTAACCATCAATGACAGTAAAATATATGAGGATATATATCAATAAAACAAATATGAGAACATCATCTCAAGTTACCAACAGCTGGGCATACTTAGTAAATCCCTCAGTTCAATAACAAACCTACCCAGTCATCAAGCCATAGAAAATCATCCTCAAAACAGGTACATTCATCTACATTCAAATCTCTTCAATTTAAACTTACTATCTAAATGTTTAATAGTGAATCTGACAACCAGTACTACCATACAACCCTAGGATCCCCTTAATGGAGCTCCTATACCTTTGAGGCTGCACTCTAAGCAAGAGCAGGAAAATGGTGGAACTTTGGAGCAAGATAATACTTGAAGATACTGAATGCCTTTTTGTCTACTAAATATGATGGAGTGTCATCACAGATGACTTTTTAGTTACAGTAAGACCACTTGCATGCAGAAGAATATGATAACTTCATATGGTCATGTACTTCGGATGAATGTGCATGTAATTGAATATATGTAATCATCTACTTGCAAAACAGGTTTGTGGAGCTGATTGCAATTTGGGGACAGTGGTTTCAGTGCATCACACATGACAGCTACAGTATGGACTTAACAAAATGGGGGCTTTTTCCTCATCTATTTCTGGAGCTAACCTACATGTGCCAGAAACAGCAAACAAGTGTGAAAGAAACAAAAGACAAACCATACTTTTTTCATGCTTGATAGCTGTTTCCCACATTAGCAAGGCAGTGTCAGGAACAGATGAAGAAAGGCCAAGTCCACTCACATACAATTTCTAGCTGTAATGTGTAATACACCGAAACCACAGCTCCCTATCCACAACCAGGCCCACAGACCTTTCCCTTGGATGCTTCACATGTCTTGGTTCAGTCAACTAACAGCAGAGACCCCAGTATACCATATAATTTCAATACACTATATCATGTTCACACCTTTCACCCTCCTGCATCTTCAGGCCCCGATCGCTCAAAAACTTTTTCCCACCATCCTTCCATCACCAATGTGGTCTCCCAGTTCTCTTTATTCCTTCCACTTCAGATACATATATCCTTTTTGTCAACATTTCCTCACTTATTCATTCCATACGTCTAAACCCTTTCAGCATATCCTATTCTGCTCTCTCAACTGCACTCTTGTTAACACACATCTCTCTTACCCTTTCATTACTTACTTGATCAATCCAAATCACAGCATATACTGTCCTCAAACATTTCATTTCCATTACATCCATCTTTCTCCGCATAAACTTACCAACAGCTGATGCCTCATATCCAAATAATAATGTTGGGACCACTATTTCTTCAAACACACAGATAACGTTCTCACTTTCCTCACATTCTTCAGTGCTCCTAGAACATTCATCCCCTCCACTACCCTATCACTCACTTCCACTTCCATGTTTCCATTAGCTGCCGTATCTATTCCCACATATCTAAACAATTCACTTCCTTCATCTTTCTCCATTTGAACTCAAAACCTAGCCACCCCATTAAAGCAAGAAACAGCAATTAAGTATAAAAATATATGCATATTATTAATTTTATCATTATTTATTTACTTATTTATTTATTTTGCTTTGTCGCTGTCTCCCGCGTTAGCGAGGTAGCGCAAGGACACAGACGAAAGAATGGCCCAACCCACCCACATACACATGTATATACATACACATCCACACATGCAAATATACATACTTATACATCTCAATGTATACATATATATACACACAGACATATACATATATACACATGTACATAATTCATACTGTCTGCCTTTATTCACTCCCATCGCCACCTTGCCACATATGGAATAACAACCCCCTCCCCCCTCATGTGTGCGAGGTAGCACTAGGAAAAGACACCAAAGGCCCCATTCGCTCACACTCAGTCTCTAGCTGTCATGCAATAATGCACCAAAACCACAGCTCCCTTTCCACATCCAGGCCCCACAGAACTTTCCATGGTTTACCCCAGACGCTTCACATGCCCTCGTTCAATCCATTGACAGCACGTTGACCCCAGTATAGCACATCGTTCCAATTCACTCTATTCCTTGCAAGCCTTTCACCCTCCTGCATGTTCAGGCCCCGATCTCTCAAAATCTTTTTCACTCCATCTTTCCACCTCCAATTTGGTCTCCCACTTCTCCTCGTTCCCTCCACCTCTGACACATGAATCCTCTTGGTCAATCTTTCCTCACTCATTCTCTCCATGTGACCAAACCATTTCAAAACACCCTCTTCTGCTCTCTCAACCACACTCTTTTTATTTCCACACATATCTCTTACCCTTACATTACTTACTCGATCAAACCACCTCACACCACATATTGTCCTCAAACATCTCATTTCCAGCACATCCTCCCTCCTCTGCACAACTCTATCCATAGCCCAAGCCTTGCAACCATTCAACATTGTTGAAACCACTATTCCTTCAAACATACCCATTTTTGCTTTCCCAGATAATGTTCTCGACTTCCAAACATTCTTCAAGGCTCCCAGAACTTTCGCCCCCTCCCCCACCCTATGATTCACTTCCGCTTCCAAGGTTCCATCCACTGCCAAATCCACTCCCAGATATCTAAAACACTTTACTTCCTCCAGTTTTTCTCCATTCAAACTTACCTCCCAATTGACTTGACCCTCAACTCTACTGTACCTAATAACATTCCTCTTATTCACAATTACTCTCAACTTTCTTCTTTCACACACTTTACCATACTCAGTCACCAGCTTCTGCAGTTTCTCACATGAATCAGCCACCAACGCTGTATCATCAGCGAACAACAACTGACTCACTTCCCAAGCTCTCTCATCCACAAGACTGCATACTTGCCCCTCTTTCCAAAACCCTTGCATTCACCTCCCTAACAACCCCATCCATAAACAAATTAAACAACCATGGAGACATCACACACCCCTGCCGCAAACCTACATTCACTGAGAACCAATCACTTTCCTTTCTTCCTACACATACACATGCCTTACATCCTCGATAAAAACTTTTCAGTGCTTCTAACAACTTGCTTCCCACACCATATATGCTTAATACCTTCCACACAGCATCTCTATCAACTGTATCGTATGCCTTCTCCAGATCCATAAATGCTACATACAAATCCATTTGCTTTTCTAAGTATTTCTCACATACATTCTTCAAAGCAAACACCTGATCGAAACATCCTTTACCACTTCTGAAACCACAATGCTCTTCCCCAATCTGATGCTCTGTACATGCCTTCACCCTCTCAATCAATACCATCACATATAATTTACCAGGAATACTCAACAAACTTATACCTCTGTAATTTGAGCACTCACTCTTATCCCCCTTGCCTTTGTACAATGGCACTATGCAAGCATTCCGCCAATCCTCAGGCAACTCACCATCAGTCATACATACATTAAATAACCTTACCAACCACTCAACAATACAGTCACCCCCTTTTTTAACAAATTCCACTGCAATACCATCCAAACCTGCTGCCTTGCCGGCTTTCATCTTCCGCAAAGCTTTTACTATCTCTTCTCTGTTTACCAAATCATTTTCCCTAACCCTCTCACTTTGCACACCACCTCGACCAAAACACCCTATATCTGCCACTCTATCATCAAACACATTCAACAAACCTTCAAAATATTCACTCCATCTCCTTCTCACATCACCACTACTTGTTATCACCTCCCCATTAGCCCCCATCACTGAAGTTCCCATTTGCTCCCTTGTCTTACGCACTTTATTTACCTCCTTCCAAAACATCTTTTTATTCTCCCTAAAATTTAATGATACTCTCTCACCCCAACTCTCATTTGCCCTCCTTTTCACCTCTTGCACCTTTCTCCTGACCTCCTGCCTCTTTCTTTTATACATCTCCCACTCATTTGCATTTTTTCCCTGAAAAAATCGTCCAAATGCCTCTCTCTTCTCTTTCACTAATAATCTTACTTCTTCATCCCACCATTCACTACCCTTTCTAATCTGCCCACCTCCCACACTTCTCATGCTACAAGCATCTTTTGCGCATGCCATAACTGCTTCCCAAAATACATCCCATTCCTCCCCCACTCCTCTTACCTCCTTTGTTCTCACCTTTTTCCATTCTGTACTCAGTCTCTCCTGGTACTTCCTCACACAAGTCTCCTTCCCAAGCTCACTTACTCTCACCACTCTCTTCACCCCAACATTCTCTCTTCTTTTCTGAAAACCTCTACAAATCTTCACCTTCCCTCCACAAGATAATGATCAGACATCCCTTCAGTTGCAACTCTCGGCACATTAACATCCAAAAGTCTCTCTTTCACATGCCTATCAATTGACACGTAATCCAATAACTCTCTCTGGCCATCTCTCCTACTTACATACATATACTTATGTATATCTCGCTTTTTAAACCAGGTACTCTCAATCACCAGTCCTTTTTCAGCACATAAATCTACAAGCTCTTCACCATTTCCATTTACAACACTGAACGCTCCATGTATACCAATTATTCCCTCAACTGCCACATTTCTCACCTTTGCATTCAAATCACCCATCACTATAACCCGGTCTTGTGCATCTAAACCACTAACACATTCATTCAGCTGCTCCCAAAACACTTGCCTCTTATGATCTTTCTTCTCATGCCCATGTGCATATGCACCAATAATCACCCATCTCTCTCCATCAACTTTCAGTTTTACCCATATCAATCAAGAGTTTACTTTCTTACACTTTACCACATACTCCCACCACTCCTGTTTCAGGAGTACTGCTACTCCTTCCCTTGCTCTTGTCCTCTCACTAACCCCTGACTTTACTCCCAAGATATTCCCAAACCAATCTTCCCCTTTACCCTTGAGCTTCGTTTCACTCAGAGCCAAAACATCTAGGTTCCTTTCCTCATACATACTACCTATCTCTCCTTTTTTCTCATCTTGGTTACATCCACATACATTTAGACACCCTAATCTGAGCCTTCGAGGAGGATGAGCACTCCCTGTGTGACCCCTTCTTCTGTTTCCCCTTTTAGAAAGTTAAAATACAAGGAGGGGAGGGTTTCTAGCCCCCCGCTCCCGTCCCCTTTAGTCGCCTTCTACGACACGTGAGGTATGCATAGGAAGTATTCTTTCTCGCCTATCCCCAGGGATAGGGGATGTAGTGCAGTAGTGCAAGGAAACAGATGAAGAATGGCCCAAACACTCATATACACACATATACATATAAACACCCATACACACACATTTACATACATATATCAACTTATACATAAATATACATACACAGACATATACATATATACACAAGTAAATATTCACACTTGCTTCCTTCATCTATTCCCATAGCTACCCCATCACACAGGAAATAGAAGCCCCCACAGCGAGGTAGCGCTAAGAAAAAACAAATAAGGCCACATTTGCTCACACTCAATCTCTAGCTGTCATGTGTAATGCACTGAAACCATAGCTACCTTTCCACATCCAGGCCCTACAGACCTTTCTATGGTTTACCCCAGATGCTTCACATGCCTTGGTTCAGTCCACTGACAGCACATCGATACCACATCATTCCAATTCACTCTATTCCTTACATGCCTTTCACACTCCTGCATGCTCAAGCCCCGATCCCTCAAAATCTTTATCACTCCATCCTTCCATCTCCAATTTGGTCTCCTGCTTCTCCTTCCCTCCACCTCTGACTCATATATCCTATTTGTCAATCTTTCCTCACTCATTCTCTCCATGTGACCAAACCATTTCAACACACCCTCTTCTGTTCTCTCAACCACACTCTTTTTATTACCACACATTTCTCTTATGCTTTCATTACTTACTCGACCAAACCACCTCACACCACATATTGACCTCAAACATTTCATTTTCAACACATCCACCCTTCTCCACACAACCCTATCTATAGCCCATGCTTCGCAACTATATAACACTGTAGGAACCACTATTCCTTCAAACATACCCATTTTTGCTCTCCGAGAAAACGTTCTCATCTTCCACACATTCTTCAACACTCCCAGAACCTTCACCCTCTCACCCACCCCATGACTCACTTCTGCTTCAATGGTTCCATCTGCTACTAATTCCACTCCCAGATATCTAAAACACTTCACTTCCTCCAGTTTTTCTCCATTCAAATTTACCTCTCGATTAACTTGTCCCTCAACCCTACTGAACCTAATCACCTTGCTCTTATTCACATTTACTCTCAACTTTCTCCTTTAACGCACTTTAGTAAACATAGTATGTTTGAAGGAATAGTGGTTCCAACAATGTTGTATGGTTGCGAGGCACAGGCTATGGATAGAGTTGTGCGCAGGAGGGTGGATGTGCTGGAAATGAGATGTTTGAGGACAATATGTGGTGTGAGGTGGTTTGATCGAGTAAGTAATGCAAGGGTAAGAGAGATGTGTGGAAATAAAAAGAGCGTGGTTGAGAGAGCAGAAGAGGGTGTTTTGAAATGGTTTGGTCACATGGAGAGAATGAGTGAGGAAAGATTGACCAAGAGGATATATGTGTCGGAGGTGGAGGGAACGAGGAGAAGAGGGAGACCAAATTGGAGGTGGAAAGATGGAGTGAAAAAGATTTTGTGTGATCGGGGCCTGAACATGCAGGAGGGTGAAAGGAGGGCAAAGAATAGAGTGAATTGGATCGATGTGGTATACCGGGGTTGACGTGCTGTCAATGGATTGAATCAGGGCATGTGAAGCGTCTGGGGTAAACCATGGAAAGTTGTGTGGGGCCTGGATGTGGAAAGGGAACTGTGGTTTCGGGCATTACTGCATGACAGCTGGAGACTGAGTGTGAGTGAATGGGGCCTTTGTTGTCTTTTTCTGGCGCTGCCTCGCGCACATGAGGGGGGAGGGGGATGTTATTCCGTGTGTGGCGGGGTGGCAATGGGGGTGAGTACGGGCAGACAGTGTAAATTGTGTGCATGTGTGCATATGTATGTGTCTGTGTGTGTATATATGTGTGTACGTTGGGATGTGTGGGTGTGTATGTTTGCGTGTGTGGACGTGTGTGTGTGTGCATGTGTGTGGGGGTGGGTTGGGCCATTTCTTTTGTCTGTTTCCTTGAGCTACCTTGCAGGCGTGGGAGACAGCGACAAAGCAAAATAATAAATAAATATACCAAACATAGGCACCAGCTTCTGCAGTTTCTCACCCAAATCAGTCACCAGCACTGTATCATCAGTGAACAACAACTGACTCACTTCCCAGGCCCTCTCATCCACAACAGACTGCATACTTGTCCCTCTCTCCAAAAGTCTTGCGTTCACCTCCCTAACCACCCCATCCATAAACAAATTAAACAACCATGGAGAAATCATGCACCCCTGCCACAAACCAACATTCACTGGGAACAAATCACTCTCCTCTCTTACCACTCATGGACATGCCTTACATCATTGGTAAAAACGTTTCATTGCTTCTAGCAACTTACCTCCCACACCACATACTCTTAAAACCTTATACAAAACATCTCTATCAACCCTATCATATGCCTTTTCTAGATCCATAAGTACAACACACAAATCCATCTGTTTTTCCAAGTATTTCTCACATACATTTTTCAAAGCAAATACCTGATCCACACATCCTCTACCACTTCTGAAACCACACTGCTCTTCCCCAATCTAATGCTCTGTACATGCCTTCACCTTCTCAATCAATACCCTCACATATAATTTCCCAAGAATATATGTTTATATGCTTATGTATGTATTTGTGTATATGAGTGGATGGGCAATTATTCATCTGGTTTCCCTGTGCTACCCCGCTAATGCGAGAAACGGTTAACGGGTATGAAAAATACATATTCATAGAGCTGATAGAGATGCTTTGTGGAAGGTATTAAGAGTACATGGTGTGGGAGGTAAGTTGCTACAAGCAGTGAAAAGTTTTTATCAAGGATGTAAGGCATGTGTATGAGTAGGAGGAGAGGAAAATGATTGGTTCCCAGTGAATGTCAGTTTGCGGCAGAGGTGTGTGATGTCTCCGTGGTTGTTTGATCTGTTTATGGATGGGGTTGTTAGGGAGGTGAATGCAAGAGTTTTGGAGAGAGGGGAAAGCATGCAGTCTATTGTGCAGGAGAGGGCCTGGGAAGTGAATCAGTTGTTGTTCACTGATGATACAGTGCTGATGGCTGATTCAGGTTAGAAGCTGCAGAAGTGGGTGACTAAGTTTGGTAAAGAGTGTGAAAGAAGAAAGTTGAGAGAAAATGTGAATAAGAGCAAGGTTGTTAGGTTCAGTAGGGTTGAGGGACAAGATAATTGGAAGGTAATGTAAGTTTGAATGGAGAAAAACTGGAGGAAATGAAGTGTTTTAGATATCTGGGAGTGGATTTAGCAGTGGATGGAACCATGGAAGCAGAAGTGAGTCACAGGGTAGGGGAGGGGGCGAAGGTTCTGGGAGTGTTGAAGAATTTGTGGAAGACAAGAACGTTATCTCGGAGCAAAAATGGGTATGTTTGAAGGAACAATGCAGATTTGGTTAACAAGCTTAACAATATCAATGTTAATTTTGATTTCAAATTTGTTAGCTTTGGTATTTCCTCACTGTTCACAAAAGTTCCAATTGATGAGCTTTTCAAATATCTATATGATGTTTTGGATGATATTCATTTACCTGTTCCATAGTCTGTTTTCACTGGTGATAAAATTGGGTATAAAGGACTGAATTTCAATTCAATGGAGAATATTATGCTCAAATATTTGGTATGGCAATGGGTAGCCCTCTTTCACCAGAACTAAGTAATCTTTATTTGGAATTCTTTGAAACAATATTACTAAAAGATATCTGACCATCTTATGCAATTTGGTTTAGGTATGTAGATGATGTTCTTTGTGTTTGGCCAACAAATGAAAATTTACAAACATTTCTCCCCTTAATTAACAATTTAGTACCTTCCATCAAATTTACTGTAGAAAATGAAAATAATGGTATGTTACCATATTTAGATTGCATGATCCACAGGCAAGGAAACAAGTTTAAGATTAGCATATACAGAAAACCTATCAATGTACGCTCATATATCCATTATTACTTATCTCAACATGACAATTAAATTATCATCATTTCAATCAATGTTCCATAGGGCATTACATATTTGCAGACCAGAGATTATTAATGATGAGTTTGAGAATATATGCCTTGTTTAATCAAATTGATAACTAAGATCATTGTACTGACTGGAGTAATACCATCTTAGTTATTAACTCTAACTCCTGTACCAAGAGAAATATCATTGAATCTTCTATTATTAAAAACACAAAGAATTATAACCTTAATATTAGTGAGGGTTTATACAAATTGGATCGCTTATCTTTAATAATATTTGCAAACAATTCCCCTTCTTGTCCACATAATAAGTTTATGATATGCTCGTTGTCTGTCTTGGACAATCACTTGTTTACCAAATGGCATCCTAGCTACATCTCTTCATTAAATATCAACTGACATATATTTCTTTCTTGTACCTCCCCTGACTTGATTATTACACAAAATACACTTGGTAACTTATCGTGTTTCATTTTCCCTGTGGACTCATATACTTGATCGTGTGCAAAATTGTGATCCTTTCCAATATATATATATGTATATATATATTAGTCGTCTTTCAGATATCTGGGAGTGGATTTGGCAGCAGATGGAACCATGGAAGTGGAAGTGAATCATAGGGTGGGGGAGGGGGCGAAAATTCTGAGAGCATTGAAGAATGTATGGAAGTCGAGAACATTATCTCGGAAAGCAAAAATGGGTATGCTTGAAGGAATAGCGGTTCCAACAATGTTATATGGTTGCGAGGCGTGGGATATGGATAGAGTTGTGCGCTTGAGGGTGGATGTGCTGGAAATGAGATGTTTGAGAACAATATGTGGTGTGAGGTGGTTTGATCGAGTAAGTAATGATAGGGTAAGAGAGATGTGTGGTAATAAAAAGAGTGTGGTTGAGAGAGCAGAAGAGGGTGTTTTGAAATGGTTTGGTCACATGGAGAGAATAAGTGAGGAAAGATTAACCAAGAGGATGTATGTGGCAGAGGTGGAGGGAACGAGGAGAAGTGGGAGACCAAATTGGGGGTGGAAAGATGGAGTAAAAAGATTTTGAGTGATCGGGGCCTGAACATGCAGGAGGGTGAAAGGCGTGCAAGGAATAGAGTAAATTGGAACGATGTGGTATACCGGGGTCGACGGGCTGTCAATAGATTAAACCAGGGCATGTGAAGCATCTGGGGTAAACCAAGGAAAGTTCTGTGGGGCCTGGATGTGGAAAGGCAGCTGTGGTTTCGGTGCATTATTACATGACAGCTAGAGACTGAGTGGGAATGAATTATGCCTTTGTTATCTTTTCCTAGCACTTCCTCGCACACATGGGGGGGAGGAGGTTGTTATTTCATGTGTGGCAAGGTGGCAATGGGAATGAATAAAGGCAGACAGTATGAATTATGTACATGTGTATATATGTATATGTCTGTGTGTGTATATATATGTATACGTTGAGATGTATAGGTATTTATATTTGCTTGTGTGGACGTGTATGTATATACATGTGTATGTGGGTGGGTGGGTCATTCTTTCGTCTGTTTCCTTGCGCTACCTCGCTAACACGGGAGACAGCGACAAAGCAAAATAAATAAATAAATAAATATATACTAGTCATAGAAGGCGACTAAAGGGAATGGGAGCGGGGGGGCTGGAAACCCTCCCCTCCCTGTATTTTAGCTTTCTTAAAGGGGAAAGAGAAGAAGGAATCACACAGGGAGTGCTCATCCTCCTCGAAGGCTCAGATTGGGGTGTCTAAATGCGTGTGGATGTAACCAAGATGAGAAAAAAGGAGAGATAGGTAGTATGTTTGAGGAAAGGAACCTGGATGTTTTGGCTCTGAGTGAAAAGAAGCTCAAGGGTAAAGGGGAAGAGTGCTTTGGGAATATCTTCAGAGTAAAGTCAGGGGTTAGACAAGAGCAAAGAAAGGAGTAACACTACTCCTGAAACAGAAGTGGTGAGAGTATGACACAATGTAAAAAGTAAACTCTAAATTGATATGGGTAAAACTGTAAGTGGATGGAGAGAGATGGGTAATTATTGGTGCATATGCACCTGGGTATTAGAAGAAAGATCATAAGAGGCAAGTGTTTTGGGAGCAGCTGAGAGAGTGTGTTAGTAGTTTTGATGCATGAGACCGGGTTATAGTGATGGGTGATTTGAATGCAAAGGTGAGTAATGTGGCAGTTCAGGGAATAATTGGTGTACATGGAGTGTTCAGTGTTGTAAATGGAAATGGTGAAGAGCTTGTAGACTTATGTGCTGAAAAAGGACTGGTGATTGGGAATACCTGGTCTAAAAACAGATATAAAAAAGTTTACGTATGTAAGCAGGAGAGATGGCCAGAGAGCGTTATTGGATTACGTGTAAATTGATAGGCGCATGAAAGAAAGAGTTTTGGACATTAATGTGCTGAAAGGTGCAACTGGAGGGATGTCTGATCATTATCTTGTGGAGGCGAAGGTGAATATTTGTAGGGGTTTTCAAAGAAGAGAAAAAATTGGGGTGAAGAGAGTGGTGAGAGTATGTGAGCTTGGGAAAGAGGCTTGTGTGAGGAAGTACCAGGAGAGACTGAGCACAGAATGGAAAAAGGTGAGAACAAAGGATGTAAGGGAGTAGGGGAGGAATGGGATGAATTTAGGGAAGCAGTGATGGCTTGCGCAAAAGATGCTTGTGGCAAGAGAAGCATGGGAGATGGGCAGATTAGAAAGGGTAGTGAGTGGTGGGATGAAGAAGTAAGATTATTAGTGAAAGAGAAGAGATAGGCGTTTGGACGATTTTTGCAGGGAAATAGTGCAAATGACTGGGAGATGTATAAAAGAAAGGGGCAGGAGGTCAAGAGAAAGGTGCAAGAGGTGAAAAAGAAGGCAAATGAGAGTTGGGGTGAGAGAGTATCATTAAATTTTAAGGAGAATGAAAAGATGTTTTGGAAGGAGGTAAATCAAGTGCGTGAGACAAGGGAACAAATGGGAACTTCAGTGATGGGGGCTAATGGGGAGGTGATAACAAGTAGTGGTGATGTGAGAAGGAGATGGAATGAGTATTCTGAAGGTTTGTTGAATGTGTTTGATGACAGAGTGGCAGATAAAGGGTGTTTTGGTCGAGGTGGTGTGCAAAGTGAGAGGGTTAGGGAGAATGATTTGGTAAACAGAGAAGAGGTAGTAAAAATTTTGCGGAAGATGAAAGACGGCAAGGCAGCAGGTTTGGATGGTATTGCATTGGAATTTATTAAAAAAGGGGTGACTGTATTGATGACTGGTTGTTAAGATTATTTAATGTATGTATGACTCATGGTGAGGTCCCTGAGGATTGGAGGAATGCCTGCATAGTACTATGCCACTGTACAAAGGTAAAGGGGATAAAAGTGAGTGTTCAAATTACAGAGGTATAAGTGTGTTGAGTATTCATGGGAAATTATATAGGAGGGTATTGATTAAGAGGATGAAGGCATGTACAGAGCATCAGGTTGGAGAAGCGCAGTGTGGTTTCAGAAGTGGTAGAGGGTGTGTGGATCAGATGTTTGCTTTGAAGAATGTATGTGAGAAATACTTAGAAAAGCAAATGGATTTGTATGTAGCATTTGTGGATCTGGAGAAGGCATATGATAGAGTTGATAGAGATGCTGTGTGGAAGGTATTAAGAATATATGGCGTGGGGGCCAAGTTGTTAGAAGCAGTGAAAAGTTTTTATTGTGGATATAAGGCATGTGAACGTGTAGGAAGAGAGGAAAGTGATTGGTTCTCAGTGAATGTTGGTTTGCGGCAGGAATGCGTGATGTCTCTATGGTTGTTTAATTTGTTCATGAATGGGGTTGTTAGGGAGGTGAATGCAAGAGTTTTGGAAAGAGGGGCAAGTATGCAGTCTGTTATGATGAGAGAGCTTAGGAAGTGAGTCAGTTGTTGTTCGCTGATGATACAGCACTGGTGGCTAATTCGTATGAGAAACTGCAAAACCTGGTGACTGAGTTTGGTAAAGTGTGTGAAAGGAGAAAGCTGAGAATAAATGTGAATAAGAGCAAGGTTATTAGGTACAGTAGGGTTGAGGGACAAGTCAATTGGGAGGCAAGTTTGAATGGAGAGAAACTGCAGGAAGTGAAGTGTTTTAGATATCTGGGAGTGGATTTGGCAGCGGATGAAATCATGGAAGCAGAAGTGAATCATAGGGTGGTGGAGGGGGCAAAAGTTCTGGGAGCGCTGAAGAATGTGTGGAAGTGGAGTGTAGTTGAGAGAGCAGAAGAGGGTGTTTTGAAATGGTTTAGTCACATAAATATATATAAATAAAAATTTTTTTTATATTATTATACTTTGTCGCTGTCTCCCGCATTAGCATGGAAGCGCAAGGAAACAGATGAAAAAATGGCCCAACCCACCCACATGTATATGCATACACGTCCACACACGAACATATACATACCTAAACATCTCAATGTATACATATATATATATATATATACACACACAGACATATACATATATACACATGTACATAATTCATACTGTCTGCCCTTATTCATTCCCGTCGCCACCCCGCTAAACATGAAATGACAACCCCCCCCCTTCCCCCACATGTGCACGAGGTAGCGCTAGGAAAATAAAACAAAGGACACATTTGCTCACACTCAGTCTGTAGCTGTCATGTATAATGCACCGAAACCATAGCTCCCTTTCCACATCAAGGCCACAAAAAACTTTCAATGGTTTACCTCAGATGCTTCACATGCCCTGCTTCAATCTACTGAATATACTTCGACCCCGGTATAGCACATCATTCCAATTCACTCTATTCGAAGCACACCTTTCACCCTCCTGCATGTTCAGGCCCCGATCACTCAAAATCATTTTCACCCCATCTTTCCACCTCCAATTTGGTCTCCCACTTCTCCTCGTTCCCTCCACCTCTGACACATATATCCTCTTTGTCAATCTTTCCTCACTCATTCTCTCCATGTGCCCAAACCATTTCAAAACACCCTTTTCTGCTCTCTCAACCACACTCTTTTTATTACCACACACCTCTCTTACCCTTTCATTACTTACTCGATCAAACCACCTCACACTACATATTGTCCTCAAACATCTCATTTCCAGCACATCCACCCACCTCCACATAACTCTATACATAGCCCACGCCTCGCAACCATATAATATTGGTGGAACCACTATTCCTTCAAACATATCAATTTTTGCTTTACAAAATAACGTTCTCGACTACCACACATTCTTCAACGCTCCCAGAACTTTCGCCCCCTCCCCCACCCTATGATTCACTTCCACTTCCATGGTTCCATCCGCTGCCAAATCCACTCCCAGATATCTAAAACACTTTACTTCCTCCAGTTTTTCTCCATTCAAACTTACATCCCAATTGAATTGCCCCTCAACCCTACTATACCTAATAACCTTGCTCTTATTCACATTTACTCTCAGCTTTCTTCTTTCACACTCTTTACCAAACACAGTCACCAGCTTCTTCAGTTTCTCACCTGATTCAGCCACCAGTGCTGTATCATCAGCAAACAACAACTGACTCATTTCCCAAGCTCTCTCATCCACAACAGACTGCATACTTGCCCCTCTTTCCAAAACTCTTGCATTCACCTCCCTAACAACTCCATCCATAAACAAAATGAACAGCCATGGAGAAATCAAGCACCTCTGCCACAAACCAGTATTCACTGAGAACCAATCACTTTCCTCTTTTCCTACTCATACACATGCCTTATATCCTCAATAAAAACTTTTCACTGCTTCTAACAACTTACCTCCCACACCATATATTCTTAATACCTTCCACAGAGCATCTCTATCAACTCTATCATATGCCTTCTCAGATCCATAAATGCTACATACAAATCCATTTGCTTTTCTAAGTATTTTTCACATACATTCTTCAAAGTAAACACCTGATCCACACATCCTCTACCACTTCTGAAACCACACTGCTCTTCCCCAATCTGATGCTCTGTAAATACCTTCACCCTCTCAATCAATTCCCTGCCATATAATTTCCCAGGAATACTCAACAAACTTATACCTCTGTAATTTGAGCACTCACTCTTATCCTGTTTCCCTTTGCACAATGGCACTATGCAAGCATTCCGCCAATCCTCAGGCACCTCACCATGAGTCATACATCCTTTAAATAACCTTACCAACCAGTCAACAATACAGTCACCCACTTTTTTAATAAATTCCACTGCAATACCATCCAAACCTCCTGCCTTGCCAGCTTTCATCTTCCGCAAAGCTTTTACTCCCTCTTCTCTGTTTACCAAATCATTCTCCCTAACCCTCTCACTTTGCACACCACCTCGACCAAAACACCCTACATCTACCACTCTACCTCCACCAAAACACCCTACATCTACCACTCTATCATCAAACACATTCAACAAACCTTCCAAATACTCACTCCATCTCTTCTCACATAACCACTACTTGTTATCACCTCCCCATTAGCCCCCTCCACTGATGTTCCCATTTGTTTCTCTGTCTTATGCACTTTATTTACGTTCTTCCAAAACATCTTTTTATTCTCCCTAAAATTCAATGATCCTCTCTCATCCCAACTCTCATTTGCCCTCTTTTTCACCTCTTGCACCTTTCGCTTGACCTCCTGCCTCTTTCCATTATGCATCTCCCAGTCATTTGCATTATTTATTTGCAAAAATCGTCCAAATGCCCCTCTCTTCTCTTTCACTAATAATCTTACTTTTTCATCCCACCATTCACTACCCTTTCTAATCTGCCCACCTCCCACACTTCTCATGCCATCAAGGCTTCCCTAAATACATCCCATTCCTCCCCCACTCACCTTACGTTGTTTGTTCTCACCTTTTTCCATTCTGTGCTGTCTCTCCTGGTACTTCCTCACAAAAGTCTCCTTCCAAAGCTTACTTACTCTCACCATTCTCTTCACCATATTCTCTCTTCTTTTCTGAAAACCTCTACATATCTTCATCTTCGCCTCCACAAGATAATGATCAGACATCCCTCCAGTTGCATCTCTCAGCATATTAACATCCAAAAGTATCTCTCTTGTGCCCCTATCAATTAACACGTAATCCAATAACGCTCTCTGGCCATGTCTCCTACTTACATATGTATACTTATGTATATCCCTGAGGATAGGGGAGAAAGAATACTTCCCACGCATTCCTCACAGGTCGTAGAAGGCGACTAAAGGGGGGGCCAGAAACCCTCCCGTCCTTGTATTTTAACTTTCTAAAATGGGAAACAGAAGGAGTCACGTGAGGAGTGCTCATCCTCCTCGAAGGCTCAGATTGGGGTGTCTAAATGTGTGTAGATGTAACCAAGATGAGAAAAAAGGGGAGATGGGTAGTATGTTTGAGGAAAGGAACCCGGATGTTTTGGCTCTGAGTGAAAAGAAGCTCAAGGGTAAAGGGGAAGAGTGGTTATGGAATGTCTTGGGAGTAAAGTCAGGGGTTAGTGAGAGGATAAGAGCAAGGGAAGGAGTAGCACTATCCTGAATCAGGAGTGGTGGGAGTATGATAGAGTCTAAGAAAGTAAATTCTAGATTTATATGGGTAAAACTGAAAGTTGATGGAGAGAGATGGGTGATTATTGGTGCACATGCACCTGGGCATGAGAAGAAAGATCATGAGAGGCAAGTGTTTTGGGAGCAGCTGAATGAGTGTGTTAGTGGTTTTGATGCACAAGACCGGGTTATAGTGATGGGTGATTTGAATGCAAAGGTGAGTAATGTGGCAGTTGAGGGAATAATCGGTATACATAGAGTGTTCAGTGTTGTAAATGGAAATGATGAAGAGCTTGTAGATTTATGTGCTGAAAAATGACTGGTGATTGGGAATACCTGGTTTGAAAAGCGAGATATACATAAGTATACGTATGTAAGAAGGAGAGATGGCCAGAGAGCGTTATTGGATTACGTGTTGATAGACACACGAAAGAGAGACTTTTGGATGTTAATGTGCTGAGAGGTGCAACTGGAGGGATGTCTGATCATTATCTTGTGGAGGCGAAGGTGAAGATTTGTGGGGGTTTTCAGAAAAGAAGAGAGAATGTTGGGGTGAAGAGAGTGGTGAGAGTAAGTGAGCTTGGGAAGGAGACTTAAGTGAGGAAGTACCAGGAGAGACTGAGCACAGAATGGAAAAAGGTGAGAACAAAGGAGGTAAGAGGAGTGGGGGAGGAATGGGATGTATTTAGGGAAGCAGTGATGGCTTGCGCAAAAGATGCTTGTGGCATGAGAAGCGTGGGAGGCGGGTTGATTAGAAAAGGTAGTGAGTGGTGGGATGAAGAAGTAAGATTATTAGTGAAAGAAAAGAGAGAGGCATTTGGACAATTTTTGCAGGGAAAAAATGCAAATGAGTGGGAGAGGTATAAAAGAAAGAGGCAGGAGGTCAAGAGA
The DNA here is from genome assembly GCF_036320965.1 of Panulirus ornatus. Classification (NCBI taxonomy): domain Eukaryota; kingdom Metazoa; phylum Arthropoda; class Malacostraca; order Decapoda; family Palinuridae; genus Panulirus; species Panulirus ornatus. The sequence continues at coordinate 20,835,762 of NC_092234.1, read as the reverse complement.
AAGGTGCAAGAGGTGAAAAAGAGGGCAAATGAGAGTTGGGGAGAGAGAGTATCATTAAATTTCAGGAAGAATAAAAAGATGTTTTAGAAGGAGGTAAATAAAGTGCGTAAGACAAGGGAGCAAATGGGAACTTCAGTGAAGGGGGCTAATGGGGAGGTGATAACAAGTAGTGGTGATGTGTGAAGGAGATGGAGTGAGTATTTTGAAGGTTTGTAGAATGTGTTTGATGATAGAGTGGCAGATATAGGGTGTTTTGGTTGAGGTGGTGTGCAAAGTGAGTAGGTTAGGGAAAATGATTTGGTAAATAGAGAATAGGTAGCAAAAGCTTTACGGAAGATGAAAGCCGGCAAGGCAGCAGGTTTGGATGGTATTCCAGTGGAATTTATCAAAAAAGGGGGTGACTGTATTATTCACAGGTTGGTAAGGTTATTTAATGTATGTATGTTTCATGGTGAGGTGCCTGAGGATTGGCGGAATGCATGCATAGTGCCAGTGTACAAAGGCAAAGGGGATAAGAGTGAGCGCTCAAATTCCAGAGGTATAAGTTTGTTGAGTATTCCTGGGAAATTATAGGAAAGGGTATTGATTGAGAGGGTGAAGGCATGTACAGAGCATCAGATTGCTGAAGAGCAGTGTAGTTTCAGAAGTGGTAGATGATGTGTGGATCAGGTGTTTGCTTTGAAGAATGTATGTGAGAAATACTTAGAAAAGCAAATGGATTTGTATGTAGCATTTATGGATCTAGAGAAAGCATATGATAGAGTTGACAGAGATGCTCTGTGGAAGGTTTTAAGAATATATGGTGTGGGAGGCAAGTTGTTAGAAGCAGTGAAAAGTTTTTATCGAGGATGTAAGGCATGTGTACGTGTAGGAAGAGAGGAAAGTGACTGGTTCTCAGTGAATGTAGGTTTGCAGCAGGGGTGTGTGATGTCTCCATGGTTGTTTAATTTGTTTATGGATGGGGTTGTTAGGGAGGTGAATGCAAGAGTTTTGGAAAGAGGGGCAAGTATGCAGTCTGTTGTGGATGAGAGAGCTTGGGAAGTGAGTCAGTTGTTGTTCGCTGATGATACAGTGCTGGTGGCTGATTCATGTAAGAAAGTGCAGAAGCTGGTGACTGAGTTTGGTAAAGTGTGTGAAAGAAGAAAGTTAAGAGTAAATGTGAATAAGAGCAAGGTTATTAGGTACAGTAGGGTTGAGGGTCAAGTCAACTGGGAGGTAAGTTTGAATGGAGAAAAACTGCAGGAAGTAAAGTGATTTAGATATCTGGGAGTGGATCGGGCAGCAGATGGAACCATGGAAGTGGAAGTGAATCATAGGGTGGGGGAGGAGGCGAAAATTCTGGGAGCATTGAAGAATGTGTGGAAGTCGAGAACAATATCTCGGAAAGCAAAAATGGGTATGTTTGAAGGAATAGTGGTTCCAACAATGTTGTATGGTTGCGAGGCGTGGGCTATGGATAGAGTTGTGCGCAGGAGGGTGGATGTGCTGGAAATGAAATGTTTGAGGACAATATGTGGTGTGAGGTGGTTTGATCGAGTAAGTAATGTAAGGGTAAGAGAGATGTGTGGAAATAAAAAGAGTGTGGTTGAGAGAGTGGAAGAGGGTGTTTTGAAATGGTTTGGTCACATGGAGAGAATGAGTGAGGAAAGATTGACTAAGTGGATATATGTGTCAGAGGTGGAGGGAACGAGGAGAAGTGGGACACCAAATTGGAGGTGGAAGGATGGAGTGAAAAAGATTTTGAGTGATCGGGGCCTGAACATGCAGGAGGGTGAAAGGTGTGCAAGGAATAGAGTGAATTGGAACAATGTGGTATACCGGGGTCGACGTGCTGTCAGTGGATTGAACCAGGGCATGTGAAGCGTCTGGGGGTAAACCATGGAAAGTTCTGTGGGGCCTGGATGTGGAAAGGGAGCTGTGGCTTCAGTGCATTATTACATGACAGCTAGAAACTGAGTGTGTACGAATGGGGCCTTTGTTGTCTTTTCCTAGCGCTACCTCGCACACATGAGGGGGGGGGTGTTATTCCATGTGTTGCGGGGTGGCGATGGAAGCAAATAAAGGCAGACAGTATGAATTACGTACATGTGTATAAATGTATATGTCTGTGTGTGTATATATATGTGTTTATTGAGATGTATAGGTATGTATATTTGCATGTGTGGATGTGTATGTATATACATGTGTATGTGGGCGGGTTGGGCCATTCTTTCGTCTGTTTCTTTGCGCTACCTCGCTAATGCAGGAGACAGCGACAAAACAAAATAAATATGTATATCTGTATTTTCAAACTAGGTATTCCCAATCACCAGTCCTATTTTAGCAAATAAATCTATCCCTGGGGATAGGGGAGAAAGAATACTTCCCACGCATTCCTCACGTGTCGTACAAGGCGACTAAAGGGGACGGGAGCGGGTGGCCAGAAACACTCCCCTCCTTGTATTTTGACTTTCTAAAAGGGGAAACAGAAGGAGTCACGCGGGGAGTGCTCATCCTCCTCGAAGGCTCAGATTGGGGTGTCTAAATGTGTGTGGATGTAACCAAGATGAGAAAAAAGTAGCAATAGGTAGTATGTTTGAGGAGAGGAACCTGGATGTTTTGGCTCTGAGTGAAACGAAGCTCAAGGGTAAAGTGGAAGAGTGGTTAAGGAATGTCTTGGGAGTAAAGTCAGGGGTTAGTGAGAGGACAAGAGCAAGGGAAGGAGCAGCACTACTCCTGAAACAGGAGTGGTGGGAGTATGTGATAGAGTATATAAGATATATAAGAAAGTAAATTCTAGATTGATATGGGTAAAACTGAAAGTTGATGGAGAGAGATGGGTGATTATTGGTGCATATGCACCTGGGCATGAGAAGAAAGATCATGAGAGGCAAGTGTTTTGGGAGCAGCTGAATGAATGTGTTAGTGATATAGATGCACAAGACCGGGTTATAGTGATGGGTGATTTGAATGCAAAGGTGAGTAATGTGGCAGTTGAGGCAATAATTGGTATACATGAGGTGTTCAGTGTTGTAAATGGAAATGGTGAAGAGCTTGTAGATTTATGTGCTGAAAAAGGACTGGTGATTGGGAATACCTGGTTTAAAAAGCGAGATATACATAAGTATACGTATGTAAGTAGGAGAGATGGCCAGAGAGAGCTATTGGAGTACGTGTTAATTGATAGGCGTGCGAAAGAGAGACTTTTGGATGTTAATGTGCTGGAGGGATGTCTGATCATTATCTTGTGGAGGTGAAGGTGAAGATTTGTAGGGGTTTTCAGAAAAGAAGAGAGAATGTTGGGGGTGAAAAGAGTGGTGAGAGTAAGTGAGTTTGGGAAGGAGACTTGTGTGAGGAAGTAACAGGAGAGACTGAGTACAGAATGGAAAAAGGTGAGAACAAAGGAGGTACGGGGAGTGGGGGAGGAATGAGATGTATTTAGGGAAGCAGTGACGGCTTGTGCAAAAGATGCTTGTGGCATGAGAAGCGTGGGAGGTGGGTTGATTAGAAAGGGTATGAGTGGTGGGATGAAGAAGTAAGATTATTAGTGAAAGAAAAGAGAGAGGCATTTGACGATTTTTGCAGGGAAATAATGCAAATGAGTGGGAGATGTATAAAAGAAAGAGGCAGGAGGTTAAGAGAAAGGTGTAAGAGGCAAAAAAAGAGGGCAAATGAGAGTTGGGGTGAGAGAGTATCATTAAATTTTAGGGAGAATAAAAGATGTTGTGGAAGGAGGTAAATAAAGTGCGTAAGACAAAGGAGCAAATGGGAGCTTCAGTGAAGGGGGCTAATGGGGAGGTGATAACAAGTAGTGGTGATGTGAGAAGGACATGGAGTGAGTATTTTGAAGGTTTGTTGAATGTGTTTGATGATAGAGTGGCAGATATAGGGTGTTTTGGTCAAGGTGGTGTGCAAAGTGACGGGGTTAGGGAAAATGATTTGGTAAATAGAGAAGAGGTAGTAAAAGCTTTGCAGAAGATGAAAGCCAGCAAGGCAGCAGGTTTGGATGGTATTGCAGTGGAATTTATCAAAAAAGGGGGCGAATGTATTGTTGACTGGTGTAAGTTTATTCAATGTATGTATGATCCATAGTGAGGTGCCTGAGGATTGGCGGATTGCTTGCATAGTGCCATTGTACAAAGGCAAAGGGGATAAGAGTGAGTGCTCAAATTACAGAGGTATAAGTTTGTTGAGTATTCCTGGTAAATTATATGGGAGAGTAGTGATTGAGAGGGTGAAGGCATGTACAGAGCATCAGATTGGGGAAAAGCAGTGTGGTTTCAGAAATGGTAGAGGATGTGTGGATCAGGTGTTTGCTTTGAAGAATGTATGTGAGAAATACTTAGAATAGCAAATGGATTTGTATGTAGCATTTATGGATCTGGAGAAGGCATATGATAGAGTTGATAGAGATGCTCTGTGGAAGGTATCAAGAATATATGGTGTGGGAGGCAAGTTTTTAGAAGCAGTGAAAAGTTTTTATCGAGGATGTAAGGCATGTGTACGTGTAGGAAGAGAGGAAAGTGATTGGTTCTCAGTGAATGTAGGTTTGCAGCAGGGGTGTGTGATGTCTCCATGGTTGTTTAATTTATTTATGGATGGGGTTGTTAGGGAGGTGAATGCAAGAGTTTTGGAAAGAGGGGCATGTATGCAGTCTATTGTGGATGAGAGAGCTTGGGAAGTGAGTCAGTTGTTGTTCGCTGATGATACAGCGCTGGTGGCTGATTCATGTGAGAAACTGCAGAAGCTGGTGACTGAGTTTGGTAAAGTGTGTGAAAGACGAAAGTTAAGAGTAAATGTGAATAAGAGCAAGATTATTAGGTACAGGAGGGTTGAGGGTCAAGTCAATTGGGAGTAAGTTTGAATGGAGAAAAACTGGAGGAAGTAAAGTGTTTTAGATATCTGGGAGTGGATCTGGCAGCGGATGGAACCATGGAAGCAGAAGTGAATCACAGGGTGGGGGAGGGGGCGAAAATTCTGGGAGTCTTGAAGAATTTTTGGAAGTCGAGAACATTACCTCGGAAAGCAAAAATGGGTATGTTTGAAGGAATAGTGGTTCCAACAATGTTGTATGGTTGCGAGGTGTGGGCTATGGATAAAGTTGTGCGCAGGAGGGTGGATGTGCTGGAAATGAGATGTTTGAGGACAATATGTGGTGAGGTGGTTTGATCGAGTAAGTAATGTAAGGGTAGGAGAGATGTGTGGAAATAAAAAGAATGCGGTTGAGAAAGCAGAAGAGGGTGTTTTGAAATGGTTTGGTCACATGGAGAGAATGAGTGAGGAAAGATTGACAAAGAGGATATATGTGTCAGAGGTGGAGGGAACGAGGAGAAGTGGGAGACCAAAGTGGAGGTGGAAAGATGGAGTGAAAAAGATTTTGAGTGATCGGGGCCTGAACATGCAGGAGGGTGAAAGGCGTGCAAAGAACAGAGTGAATTGGAACAATGTGGTATACCGGGGTCGATGTGCTGTCAATGGATTGAACCAGGGCATGTGAAGTGTCTGGGGTAAACCATGGAAAGTTCTGTGGGGCCTGGATGTGGAAAGGGAGCTGTGGTTTCGGTGCATTATTACATGACAGCTAGAGACTGAGTGTGAACGAATGGGGCCTTTGTCGTCTTTTTCTAGCGGTACCTTGCGCACATGAGGGGGGAGGGGGTTGTTATTCCATGTGTGGTGGGGTGGGAATGGGAATGAATAAAGGCAGACAGTATTAATTGTGTACATGTGTATATATGTATATGTCTGTGTGTGTATATGTGTACATTGAGATGTATAGGTATGTATATTTGCGTGTGTGGACGTGTATGTATATACATGTGTATGTGGGTGGGTTGGGCCATTCTTTCGTCTGTTTCCTTGCTAATGCGGGACACAGCGACAAAGCAAAATAAATAAATAAATAAATAGTAGGTATGAATAAATAAAAATCTACAAGCTCTTCACCATTTCATTTCTATATTTATTCACTTATTTATATATCATACTTTGTCGGTCTCCCACGTTAGCGAGGCAGTGCAAGGAAAAAGATGAAAGAATGGCCCAACCCACCCACATACACATGTATATACATACACGTCTACACACACAAATATACGTATCAATACATCTCAATGTATATATATATATATATATATATATATATATATATATATATATATATATATATATATACACACTCAGACATATACATATATAAACATGTATATAATTCATACTGTCTGCCCTTATTCATTCCTGTCGCCAACCCGCCACACATGAAATGACAAGCCCCTGCCCCCACATGTAAGCGAGGTAGCACTAGGAAAAGACAACAAAGGCCATATTTGTTCCCACTCAGTCTCAAGCTGTCATGTATAATGCACTAAAACCACAGCTCCCTTTCCACATCCAAGCACCACAAAACTTTCCATGGTTTACCCCAGACTCTTCACATGCCTTGGTTCAATCCATTGACAGCATGTCGACCCAGGCATGCCACATCGTTCCAATTCACTCTATTCCTTGCACGCCTTTCACCCTCCTGCATGTTCAGGCCCCAATTACTCAAAATCACTTTCACTCCATCTTTCCACCTCCAATTTCGTCTCCCACTCGTTCCCTCCACCTCTGACACATATATCCTCTCTGTCAACCTTTCCTTACAAATTCTCTCCATGTGCCTAAAGCATTTCAAAACACCCTCTTCTGTTCTCTCAACCACACTCTTTTTATTACTACACATCTCTTTTACCCTTTCATTACTTACTCGATCAAACCACCTCACACCACATATTGTCCTCAAACATCTTATTCCCAGCACACCCATCCTCCTCTGCACAACAATATCTATAGCCCACGTCTCGCAACCATATAACATTGTTGGAACCACTATTCCTTCAAACATACCCATATTTGCTTTCCAAGATAACGTTCTCGACTTCCACACATTTTTCAACGCTTCCAGAACTTTCGCCCACTCCCTCATCCTATGATTCACTTCCGCGTCCATGGTTCCATACGCTGCCAGATCCACTCCCAGATATCTAAAACACTTCACTTCCACCAGTTATTCTCCATTCAAACTTACCTCCCAATTAACGTGTCCCTTGAATATATATATATAGTATCATTAAATTTTAGGGAGAATAAAAAGATGTTCTGGAAGGAGGTAAATAAAGTGCGTAAGACAAGGGAGGAAATGGGAACTTCAGTGAAGGGGGCTAATGGGGAGGTGATAACAAGTAGTGGTGATGTGAGAAGGAGATGCAGTGAGTATTTTCAAGGTTTGTTGAATGTGTTTGATGATAGAGTGGCAGATATGGGGTGTTTTGGTCGAGGTGGTGTGCAAAGTGAGAGGGTTAGGGAAAATGATTTGGTAAACAGAGAAGAGGTAATAAAACCTTTGCAGAAGATAAAAAGCTGGCAAGGCAGCAGGTTTGGATGGTACTGCAGTGGAATTTATTAAAAAAGGGGGTGACTGTATTGTTGACTGGTTGGTAAGGTTATTTAATGTATGTATGATTCATGGTGAGGTGATTGAGGATTGGTGAAATGCGTGCATAGTGCCATTGTACAAAGGCAAAGGGAATAAGAGTAAGTGCTCAAATTACAGAGGTATAAGTTTGTTGAGTATTCCTGGGAAATTATATGGGAGGGTATTGATTGAGAGGGTGAAGGCATGTACAGAGCATCAGATTGGGGAAGAGCAGTGTGGTTTCAGAAGTGGTAGAGGATGTGTGGATCAGGTGTTTGCTTTGAAGAATGTATGTGAGAAATACTTAGAAAAGCAAATGGATTTGTATGTAGCATCTATAGATCTGGAGAAGGCATATGATAGAGTTGATAGAGATGCTCTGTGGAAGGTACTAAGAATATATGGTGTGGGAGGCAAGTTGTTAGAAGCAGTGAAAAGTTTTTATCGAGGATGTAAGGCATGTGTACGTGTAGGAAGAGAGGAAAGTGACTGGTTCTCAGTGAATGTAGGTTTGCGGCAGGGGTGTGTGATGTCTCCATGGTTGTTTAATTTGTTTATGGATGGAGTTGTTAGGGAGGTGAATGCAAGAGTTTTGGAAAAAGGGGCAAGTATGCAGTCTGTTCGGGATGAGAGAGCTTGGGAAGTGAGTCAGTTGTTGTTCACTGATGATACAGCGCTAGTGGCTGATTCATGTGAAAAACTGCATAAGCTGGTGACTGAGTTTGGTAAAGTGTGTGAAAGAAGAAAGTTAAAAGTAAATGTGAATAAGAGCAAGGTTATTAGGTACAGTAGAGGTGAGGGTCAAATAAATTAGGAGGTAAGTTTGAATGGATAAAAAACTGGAGGAAGAAAAGTGTTTTAGACGTCTGGGAGTGGATCTGGCAGCGGATGGAACCATGGAAGCGGAAGTAAATCATAGGGTGGGGGAGGGGGCGAAAATTCTGGGAGCCTTCAAGAATGTGTGGAAGTCGAGAACATTATCTCGGAAAGCAAAAATGGGTATGTTTGAAGGAATAGTGGTTCCAACAATGTTGTATGGTTGCGAGGTGCAGGCTATGGATAGAGTTGTGCGCAGGAGGGTGGATGTGCTGGAAATGAGATGTTTGAGGACAATATGTGGTGTGAGGTGGTTTGATCGAGTAAGTAATGTCAGGGTAAGAGAGATGTGTGGAAATAAAAAGAGCGTGGTTGAGAGAGCAAAAGAGGGTGTTTTGAAATGGTTTGGGCACATGGAGAGAAGGAGTGAGGAAAGATTGACCAAGAGGATATATGTGTCGGAGGTGGAGGGAATGAGGAGAAGTGGGAGACCAAAATGGAGGTGGAAAGATGGAGTGAAAAAGATTTTGAGTGATCGGGGCCTGAACATGCAGGAGGGTGAAAGGCGGGCAAGGAATAGAATGAATTGGATCGATGTGGTATACCGGGGTCGATGTGCTGTCAATGGATTGAATCAGGGCATGTGAAGCGTCTGGGGTAAACCATGGAAAGTTCTGTGGGGCCTGGATGTGGAAAGGGAGCTGTGGTTTTGGGCATTATTGCATGACAGCTGGAGACTGAGTGTGAGCGAATGGGGCCTTTGTTGTCTTTTACTCGATCAAACCACCTCACACCACACATTGTCCTCAAACATCTCATTTCCAGCAAATCCATCCTCCTGCGCACAACTCTATCCATAGCCCACGCCTCGCAACCATACAACATTGTTGGAACCACTATTCCTTCAAACATACCCATTTTTGCTTTCCGAGATAATGTTCTCGACTTCCACACATTCTTCAAGGCTCCCAGGTTTTTCGCCCCCTCCCCCACCATATGATCCACTTCCACTTCCATGGTTCCATCCGCTGCCAGATCCACTCCCAGATATCTAAAACACTTTACTTCCTCCAGTTTTTCTCCATTCAAACTTACCTCCCAATTGACTTGTCCCTCAACCCTACTGTACCTAATAACCTTGCTCTTATTCACATTTACTCTTAACTTTCTTCTTTCACACACTTTACCAAACTCAGTCACCAGCTTATGCAGTTTTTCACATAAATCAGCCACCAGCGCTGCATCATCAGCGAACAACAACTGACTCACTTCACAAGCTCTCTCATCCACAACAGACTTCATACTTGCCCCTCTTTCCAAAACTCTTGCATTCACCTCCCTAACAACACCATCCATAAACAAATTAAACAACCATGGAGACATCACACACCCCTGCCGCAAACCTACATTCACTGAGAACCAATCACTTTCCTCTCTTCCTACACGTACACATGCCTTACATCTTCGATAAAAACTTTTCACTGCTTCTAACAACTTGCCTCCCACACCATATGTTCTTAATACCTTCCACACAGCATCTCTATCGACTCTATCATATGCGTTCTCCAGATCCATAAATGCTACATACAAATCCATTTGCTTTTCTAAGTATTTCTCACATACATTCTTCAAAGCAAACACCTGATCCAAACATCCTCTACCACTTCTGAAACCACAATGCTCTTCCCCAATCTGATGCTCTGTACATGCCTTCACCCTCTCAATCAATACCCTCCCATATAATTTACCAGGAATACTCAACAAACTTATACCTCTGTAATTTGAGCACTCACTCTTATCCCCTTTGCCTTTGTACAATGGCACTATGCAAGCATTCCGCCAATCCTCAGACACCTCACCATGAGTCATACATACATTAAATAACCTTACCAACCAGTCAATAATACAGTCACCCCCTTTTTTAATAAATTCCACTGCAATACCATCCAAACTTGCTACCTTGCCGGCTTTCATCCTCCGCAAAGCTTGTACTACCTCTTCTCTGTTTACCAAATCATTTTCCCTAACCCTCTCACTTTGCACACCACCTCGACCAAAACACCCTATATCTGCCACTCTATCGTCAAACACATTCAACAAACCTTCAAAATACTCACTCCATCTCCTTCTCACATCACCACTACTTGTTATCACCTCCCCGTTTGTGCCCTTCACTGAAGTTCCCATTTGCTCCCTTGTCTTACGCACTTTATTTACCTTCTTCCAGAACATCTTTTTATTCTCCCTAAAATTTAATGATACTCTCTCACCCCAACTCTCATTTGCCCTCTTTTTCACCTCTTGCACCTTTCTCTTGACCTCCTGTCTCCTTCTTTTATACATCTCCCACTCAATTGCATTTTTTCCCTGCAAAAATCGTCCAAATGCCTCTCTCTTCTCTTTCACTAATAATCTTACTTCTTCATCCCACCACTCACTACCCTTTCTAATCAACCCACCTCCCACTCTTCTCATGCCACAAGCATCTTTTGCGCAATCCATCACTGATTCCCTAAATACATCCCATTCCTCCCCCACTCCCCTTACTTCCATTGTTCTCACCTTTTTCCATTCTGTACTCAGTCTCTCCTGGTGCTTCCTCACACAAGTCTCCTTCCCAAGCTCACTTACTCTCACCACCCTCTTCACCCCAACATTCACTCTTCTTTTCTGAAAACCCATACAAATCTTCACCCTAGCCTCCACAAGATAATGATCAGACATCCCTCCAGTTGCACCTCTCAGCACATTAACATCCAAAAGTCTCTCTTTCATGCCCCTGTCAATTAACACGTAATCCAATAACGCTCTCTGGCCATCTCTCCTACTTACATACGTATACTTATGTATATCTCGCTTTTTAAACCAGGTATTCCCAATCACCAGTCCTTTTTCAGCACATAAATCTACAAGCTCTTCACCATTTCCATTTACAACACTGAACACCCCATGTATACCACTTATTGCCTCAACTGCCACATTACTCACCTTTGCATTCAAATCACCCATCACTATATGTGTGTGTGTGTGTGTGTATATGTGCGTGTGTATGTATATGTATAAGTGTGTGTGTATATATATATATATATATATATTATCCCTGGGGATAGGGGTGAAAGAATACTTACAAAGCATTCCTCGCGTGTCGTAGAAGGGGACTAGAGGGGACGGGAGCGGGGGGCCAGAAATCCTCCCCTCCTTGTATTTTTTTAACTTTCTAAAATGGGAAACAGAAGAAGGAGTCCACGGGGAGTGCTCATCCTCCTCGAAGGCTCAGACTGGGGTGTCTAAATGTGTGTGGATGTAACCAAGATGTGAAAAAAGGAGAGATAGGTAGTATGTTTGAGGAAAGGAACCTGGATGTTTTGGCTCTGAGTGAAACGAAGCTCAAGGGTAAAGGGGAAGAGTGGTTTGGGAATGTCTTGGGAGTAAAGTCAGGGGTTAGTGAGAGGACAAGAGCAAGGGAAGGAGTAGCAGTACTCCTGAAACAGGAGTTGTGGGAGTATGTGATAGAATGTAAGAAAGTAAATTCTCGATTAATATGGGTAAAACTGAAAGTTGATGGAGAGAGATGGGTGATTACTGGTGCATATGCACCTGGGCATGAGAAGAAAGATCATGAGAGGCAAGTGTTTTGGGAGCAGCTAAATGAGTGTGTTAGTGGTTTTGATGCACAAGACCGGGTTATAGTGATGGGAGATATACATAAGTATACGTATGTAAGTAGGAGAGATGGCTAGAGAGCGTTATTGGATTACGTGTTAATTGATAGGCATGCGAAAGAGAGACTTTTAGATGCTAATGTGCTGAGAGGTGCAATTGGGGGGATGTCTGATCATTATCTTGTGGAGGCGAAGGTGAAGATTTGTAGGGGTTTTCAGAAAAGAAGAGAGAATGTTGGGGTGAAGAGAGTGGTGAGAGTAAGTGAGCTTGGGAAGGAGACTTGTGTGAGGAAGTACCAGGAGAGACTGAGTACAGAATGGAAAAAGGTGAGAACAAAGGAGGTAAGGGGAGTGGGGGAGGAATGAGATGTATTTAGGGAAGCAGTGATGGCTTGCGCAAAAGATGCTTGTGGCATGAGAAGCGTGGGAGGTGGGTAAATTAGAAAGGGTAGTGAGTGGTGGGATGAAGAAGTAAGATTATTAGTGAAAGAGAAGAGAGAGGCATTTGGATGATTTTTGCAGGGAAAAAATGCAAAGGAGTGGGAGATGTATAAAAGAAAGAGGCAGGAGGTCAAAAGAAAGGTGCAAGAGGTGAAAAAGAGGGCAAATGAGAGTTGGGGTGAGAGAGTATCATTAAATTTTAGGGAGAATAAAAAGATGTTTTGGAAGGAGGTAAATAAAGTGCGAAAGACAAGGGAGCAAATGGAAACTTTAGTGAAGGGGGCTAATGGGGAGGTGAAAACAAGTAGTGGTGATGTGAGAAGGATATGGAGTCAGTATTTTCAAGGTTTGTTGAATGTGTTTGATGATAGAGTGGCAGATATAGGGTGTTTTGGTTGAGGTGGTGTGCAAAGTGAGAGGGTTAGGGAAAATGATTTGGTAAACAGAGAAGAGGTAGTAAAACCTTTGCGGAAGATGAAAGCCGGCAAGGCAGCAGGTTTGGAATTTATTAAAAAAGGGGGTGACTGTATTGTTGACTGGTTGGTAAGGTTATTTAATGTATGTATGATTCATGGTGAGGTGCCTGAGGATTGGCGGAATGCTTGCATAGTGCCATTGTACAAACGCAAAGGGGATAAGAGTGAGTGCTCAAATTACAGAGGTATAAGTTTGTTGAGTATTCCTGGTAAATCATATGGGAAGGGTATTGATTGAGAGGGTGAAGGCATGTACAGAGCATCAGATTAGGGAAGAGCAGTGTGGTTTCAGAAATGGTAGAGGATGTGTGGATCAGGTGTTTGCTTTGAAGAATGTATGTGAGAAATACTTAGAAAAGCAAATGGATTTGTATGTGGCATTTATGGATCTGGAGAAGGCATATGATAGAGTTGATAGAGATGCTCTGTGGAAGGCATTAAGAATATATGGTGTGGGAGGCAAGTTGTTAGAAGCAGTGAAAAGTTTTTATCGAAGATGTAAGGCATGTGTACGTGTAGGAAGAGAGGAAAGTGATTGGTTCTCAGTGAACGTAGGTTTGCGGCAGGGGTGTGCAATGTCTCCATGGTTGTTTAACTTGTTTATGGATGGGGTTGTTAGGGAGGTGAATGCAAGAGTTTTGGAAAGAGGGGCAAGTATGCAGTCTGTTGTGGATGAGAGAGCTTGGGAAGTGAGTCAGTTGTTGTTCGCTGATGATACAGTGCTGGTGGCTGATTCATGTGAGAAACTGCAGAAGCTGGTGACTGAGTTTGGTAAAGTGTGTGACAGAAGAAAGTTAAGAGTAAATGTGAATAAGAGCAAGGTTATTAGGTACAGTAGGGTTGAGGGTCAAGTCAATTGGGAGGTAAGTTTGAATGGAGAAAAACTGGAGGAAGTAAAGTGTTTTAGATATCTGGGAGTGGATCTAGCAGCAGATGGAACCATGGAAGCGGAAGTGAATCATAGGGTGGGGGAGGGGGCGAAAATTCTGGGATCTTGAAGAATGTTTGGAAGTCAAGAACATTATCTCGGAAAGCAAAAATAGGTATGTTTGAAGGAATAGTGGTTCCAACAATGTTGTATGGCTGCGAGGCATGGGCTATGGATAGAGTTGTGTGCAGGAGGGTGGATGTGCAGGAAATGAGATGTTTGAGGACAATATGTGGTGAGGTGGTTTGATCGAGTAAGTAACGTAAGGGTAAGAGAGATGTGTGGAAATAAAAAGAGTGTGGTTGAGAAAGCAGAAGAGGGTGTTTTGAAATGGTTTGGTCACATGGAGAGAATGAGTGAGGAAAGATTAACAAAGAGGATATATGTGTCAGAGGTGGAGGGAACAAGAAGTGGGAGACCAAATTGGAGGTGGAAAGATGGAGTGAAATAGATTTTGAGTGATCGGGGCCTGAACATGCAGGAGGGTGAAAGGCGTGCAAGGAATAACGTGAATTGGAACGATGTGTTATACCGGGGTCGACGTGCTGTCAATGGATTGAACCAGGGCATGTGAAGCGTCTGGGGTAAACCATGGAAAAAGCTGCGGGGCCTGGATGTGGAAAGGGAGCTGTGGTTTCAGTGCATTATTACATGACAGCAAGAGACTGAGTTGAATGAATAAAGGCAGACAGTATGAATTATGTACATGTGTATATATGTATATGTCTGTGTGTGTATATATATGTGTACATTGAGATGTATAGGTATGTATATTTGCCTGTGTGGACGTGTATGTATATACATGTGTATGTGGGTGGGTTGGGCCATTCTTTCATCTGTTTCCTTGCGCTACCTCGCTAACGCGGAAGACAGCAACAAGGCAAAATAAATAAATAGTAGGTATGAATATTCAAGAAGGAACATTAAGGAGAAGCATTAGGTAGAAGTAGTAGGTAAGACTATTAGGCAGAAGCATTAGATGGAAGTAGTCAGTAGGATCATTAGGAAGGAGCCTCTGCAAACACTGCACTAGCCTTGTCCTCAGCCAGTAGCCTGTTAAGGGTGAGGCACTAAAGGTTAAAAAGTGGCAATGGAGTTCACTAGTTATTGAAATTCTACTGCCATGGCCACCCCCTTGAGGGAGTTCCATAGGGGATCAGGCAGGAGATATACAGAGAGACATATAGACAGGATATCAAAGCATCCAAGCATGGGTAAGTGCATTTGTCAGTTAAAGACCCTACATTTTTGCATTTCAACCACAAAAATACTAAAATAACTCTTGAGAACTAGTAATCATAAGTTTCTTTCTCACACATTCCATACCAACTTCTGATCAAATGTAACCAATTATGTCCTATTGGGGTTCTGATGTAACTTGGGTATGGTATATTTTTGCATGTGCTTACATTAGTACTTCATCACTTAGCTAAAGGTAAAAAGAGAATCCTATAGTGTTAAGAAAGTTTATACTCTTGCCAGAATTGCAAATATGATCTTTACAGTATGAAAATTTCCATTCGCAAACACTGAAAGTTTTTCATATCCGAAGGCCCTAAAGTCATTCTCCAAGTAAGTGCAGTGGATAAATCTGACTGTGCATAAAACATTCCATTAATGTTATTTCATTTATTCTTATACTTACATCAATTTACTGGTCAAAAGTGTTGCCAAAAAAAAATATCTTGGGGATAGAGAAATATGATTCACTCAACCACTTGAGTTTAGTGAACTTTATGACCTGCATCTGCAAAGTTTCATCATTTTCAGTTTCATAAATAAGCAAGTGTTTGCTTTGAAGAATGTATGTGAGAAATACTTAGAAAAGCAAATGGATTTGTATGTAGCATTTATGGATCTGGAGAAGGCATATGATAGAGTTGACAGAGATGCTCTGTGGAAGGTATTAAGAATATATGGTGTGGGAGGCAAGTTGTTAGAAGCAGTGAAAAGTTTTTATCGAGGATGTAAGGCATGTGTACGTGTAGGAAGAGAGGAGAGTGATTGGTTCTCAGTGAATGTAGGTTTGCGGCAGGGGTGTGTGATGTCTCCATGGCTGTTTAATTTGTTTATGGATGGGGTTGTTAGGGAGGTGAATGCAAGAGTTTTGGAAAGAGGGGCAAGTATGAAGTCTGTTGGGGATGAGAGAGCTTGGGAAGTGAGTCAGTTGTTGTTCGCTGATGATACAGCGCTGGTGGCTGATTCATGTGAGAAACTGCAGAAGCTGGTGACTGAGTTTGGTAAAGTGTGAGAAAGAAGAAAGTTAAGAGTAAATGTGAATAAGAGCAAGGTTATTAGGTACAGTAGAGTTGAGGGTCAATTCAATTGGGAGGTGAGTTTGAATGGAGAAAAACTGGAGGAAGTGAAGTGTTTTAGATATCTGGGAGTGGATCTGGCAGCAGATGGAACCATGGAAGCGGAAGTGGATCATAGGGTGGGGGAGGGGGCGAAAATCCTGAGAGCCTTGAAGAATGTGTGGAAGTCGAGAACATTATCTCGGAAAGCAAAAATGGGTATGTTTGAAGGAATAGTGGTTCCAACAATGTTGTATGGTTGCGAGGCGTGGACTATGGATAGAGTTGTGCGCAGGAGGATGGATGTGCTGGAAATGAGATGTTTGAGGACAATGTGTGGTGTGAGGTGGTTTGATCGAGTAAGTAACGTAAGGGTAAGAGAGATGTGTGGAAATAAAAAAAGCGTGGTTGAGAGAGCAGAAGAGGGTGTTTTGAAATGGTTTGGTCACATGGAGAGAATGAGTGAGGAAAGATTGACCAAGAGGATATATGTGTCGGAGGTGGAGGGAGCGAGGAGAAGAGGGAGACCAAATTGGAGGTGGAAAGATGGAGTGAAAGAGATTTTGTGTGATCGGGGCCTGAACATGCAGGAGGGTGAAAGGAGGGCAAAGAATAGAGTGAATTGGAGCGATGTGGTATACCGGGGTTGACGTGCTGTCAGTGGATTGAATCAAGGCATGTGTATGGGGGTGGGTTGGGCCATTTCTTTCGTCTGTTTCCTTGCGCTACCTCGCAAACGCGGGAGACAGCGACAAAGCAAAAAAAAAAAAAAAAAAAAAAAATAAGCAATAAGGAAGTCTTGGCAAATAATATGAGGAGAGAAATAGGACTGGAAAAGCCTAAAAGAAGTGAAAGCTGAGGATGTGCCTCACAAAAACATTAGATACTACTACATCTTTGATACCTGTTTCCTCTGGGAACTCCATAAAGGGGTCGACCAGGGCAAAAGAGTCTCTATTACTGATGAACTCCAATGCCACTTCTTAGCCTTTAATGCCTCATCCTTAACAGGTCAATGGCAGAGGACAACTCTAGTGCGGTGTTTCCAGAGGTACCTACCAAATGTTCCTACTGATTACCTAATATGTCTAACTGATGTTCCTGCTTAATGTTCCAACCAACTATTTCTACCTAATACTCCCATGTAATGTTCCTACTTGCTACTTCTACCTAATGCTCCTGCCTAATATTGGAACAAAGAATAGCTTTTATGCAAAAGTTATATGAAGAACTTTACATTATTTTCTATGTGTGTGCCAAATAAAAGATGAAAGTATGTCCTTGTGACTGGAGAAGCAAGAGTCACATTATAATTACAACTAGGTCGTGAAAGATGGATTATATAGGATTCTTAATGTCTAGGAAGCACTTATATTGTCAATGGAGGAATGCAGGCTGAATTCTGAAGAGTAGGCAAGTCATCAGTACAGGAAAGAAAAAGATGATAAAAATCCAAACTTACTTATTTAGTAAGGTCTGTCAGAGTATAAGATTGAACTAACTATGATGTAAATAAGTGAAACCTGGGTTTGTGGAAGAATGATTGTTCAGGTGCAAGGAAAGGAAGTGGATTTTCTTTATGAAATCTGTAAATGCAATATGGAATAAATGGGAAGGCCAGACAAAGGAGACACAAAGGTGCACGATGAGGTTATTTACTTTCTAACTTAAATTGTAGCAGAAACAGGATAGTAAAGCAAAAGGCAACTCCCCAATCACCTATCTATCTTGCTCAACTGCTGAAAAAATACCATGGAAATATCACAGAGGAGCATGAAATATTTCCTACCAGTTTTACAAACAACTGCACTAGAAGTAGACACTGAAAAGGAAAAGGGTTAGATGGCTCTTCTTGAAGCAGGATTAATCACTGATGACTGATATCATTGAAATTTTTGTCCAGGTCCAACTGACATTCTTTGCATTTAATACATCTACAGGAAGTTATCCAATGTTCTACCCTCTACATCTGAAAAGACTTTTGATCACATCATGAAGTGGTATGGAAATTGTAAAAAAAAATCATGAAAGTACATAGCAATGAGGTTGATGGACAAAGAAGCAGTAAGTCACTGACCGTGCAACTGATTAAAATGTACGGGTAAGCTAATATGGTAAGTGTCAGCATGGAGATAAGTAAGATGCGCAAGAGCTTGAGTTCTGGAACAGAAGTTAGCATGATTCATCTTAATGGATGGTGGAAGTAGACTGGTTACTAACAAAGCTTTCCCACACTCCTAAACAGACTTAATATGAATATATATTGCAAAACAAAAACAGTTACTGACCTGCTTCGATTCATCGTAGTTCAGTGTAGTTTCATTGTCATCAGAGTATATGGATGAGCTATTCACATGATGCAAGTAATCCTGATAATACTCCACTGCCAGGAGAATGTCTGTGTATACATCCAGATAGTAGAATACTGAAGGTAGAAGGAAACATGATAGAAAGAACCAGAAGTTCCAGCAGTGACGTTGAGCTCTAGTTGATTCATACATGGCCTGCAGCTGTGCCCGAGCCTTAGAGCTTGCTTCTGTTGTTCCAAGCTGTACGCGAAGGCACATCTCTGCACTGGGTTTAGTACTATGAAGAAGTTTTTCACACTCCAGGACACGTACAACTGCATTATCATACTGCCCCAGGTTATTCCTCTCAGTATAAAACTGTAACAGTGTCTCACCATTTGTTGCCTTGACATGAACTTTCCGAACTAAACTGTATTCTAGAAACCTCTGAACAATATCATATCTGGAGATAGAAATTATGAATAGTAATCAGTATCTTCCCCATCACATTCAGTACAAGAAAAGTTGTAAAACCAATGTGTACTGGAATACAGGATAATAGATGATCTTTTCATACAGTAACATACATAGTACTAGCAAAACATACCCAGTCATGACCATCTCAGGCAAAAAGAAAATGAACTAAGAGGCACAACATGAAGAGACTAGCTGAGGTTCCTCAATCTTTTGTAAAAAGATAACAGGAGGAAAAAAAAGATAAAAGAAAGAAGAGAATGGCACAGCTTTGTTGTTCACAGCACAAAGGAGGTATAATAATGGTCAAGCCTTATGTCTCTGGTCTCTACACAGAAACCATGAAAAGTGGCAACTAGGTACATGCCACAGGTGACAGGGAGAAATGCTGACAACTAATGAAAAAAGTTGGAAAAACAATAGTGATACTACAGAAAGTAGTGACATGATATGCAAACAAAAGTGTAGCAATCTTAATGCAACGTAAAGAGAAAGTGTATCACCATCCCCTGAACTGCATTAGGGTTACATTCTGGAACACCTTTTAGCAAGTTTAGGTATCATTTACTGATCAAAAGAAATTTTTCTATATCTAACTCTCAAATATAAAATAAACCTGAAACAACGGAACAAGATATCAAATTCCTCAATAATTTTCAACATTTAAAACTTCCTCTCATAGTAGACAAACATCTTAAGTCATATCAAATCACAGCAGTTTAGTCATACTGGATGGTCATATGAGATACACAAAATAGAAATATATATATTTTTCTTATATCTATTATATCATCTATTTGTTTATTATATAAGGGGACGGGAGTAGGGGGCAAGAAACCCCTCCCTCCTTGTATCTTAACTTTCTGAAAGGGGAAACAGAAGAAGGAGTCACTCAAGGAGTGCTCAACCTCCTCGAAGGCTCAGACTGGGGTGTCTAAATGTGTGTGGATGTAACCTAGATGAGAAAAAAGGAGAGACAGGTAGTATATTTGAGGAAAGGAACCTGATTGTTTTGGCTCTGAGTGAAAGCTCAAGGGTAAAGGGGAAGAGTGGTTTGGGAATGTTTTGGGAGTAAAGTCAGGTGTTGGTGAGAGGACAAGAGCAAGGGAAGGAGTAGCACTACTCCTGAAACAGGAGTGGTGGGAGTATGTGATAAGAGGGTCAGAAAGTAAACTCTAGATTGATATGGGTTAAACTGAAAGTGGATGGAGAGAAATGGGTGATTATTGATGCATATGGACCTGGGCATGAGAAGAAAGATCATGAGAGACAAGTCTTTTGGGAGCAGCTGAGTGAGTGTGTTAGTAGTTTTGATGCACGAGACTGGGTTATAGTGATGGGTGATTTGAATGCAAAGGTGAGCAATGTGGCTGTTGAGGGAATAATTAGTGTACACAGGGGTGTTCAGTGTTGTAAATGGAAATGGTGAAGAGCTTGTAGATTGGGGATACCTGGTTTAAAAAGAGAGATATACACAAGTATACGTATGTAAGTAGGAGAGATGGCCAGAGAGCGTTATTGGATTATATGTTATTTATGTTATATGTTATTTGATAGGCGTGTGAAGGAGGACTTCTAGATGTTAATGTACTGAGAGGTGCAACTGCAGGGATGTCTCATCATTATCTTATGGAGGCGAAGGTGAAGATTTGTAGAGGTTTTCAGAAAAGAAGGGAGAATGTTGGGGTGAAGAGAGTGGTGAGAGTAAGGGAGCTTGGGATGGAGACTTGAGTGAGGAAATACCAGGGTAGACTGAGTGCAGAATGGAAAAAGGTGAGAGCAAAGGACGTAAGGGGTGTGAGGAAGGAATGGGATGTATTTAGGGAAGCAGTGATGGCTTGTGCAAAAGATGCTTGCGGCATGAGAAGGGTGGGAGGTGGGCAGATTAGAAAGGGTAGTGAGTGGTGGGATGAAGAAGTAAGATTGTTAGTGAAAGTTAGTTAGAGAGGAATTTGGACGAGTTTTGCAAGGAAATAATGCAAATGACTGGGAGATGTATAAAAGAAAGAGACAGGAGGTCAAGAGAAATGTGCAAGAGGTGAAAAAGAGGGCAAATGAGAGTTTGGGTGAGAGAGTATCATTAAAATTTAGGGAGAATAAAAAGATGTTCTGGAAGGAGGTAAATAAAGTGCGTAAGACAAGAGAACAAATGGGAACATTGGTGAAGGGGGCTAATGGGGAGGTGATAACAAGTAGTGGTGATGTGAGAAGGAGATGGAGTGAGTATTTTAAAGGTTTGTTGAATGTATTAGATGATAGAGAGGCAGATATAGGGTGTTTTGGTCAAGGTGGTGTGTGAAGTGAGAGGGTTAGGGAGAATGATTTGATAGACAGAGAAGAGGTAGTAAAAGCTTTGCGGAAGATGAAAGCTGGAAAGGCAGCAGGTTTGGATGGTATTGCAGTGGAATTTATTAAAAAAGGGGGTGACTGTGTTGTTGACTGGTTGGTAAGGATATTTAATGTATGTATGACTCATGGTGAGGTGCCTGAGGTTTGGCAGAATGCTTGGATAGTGCCATTGTACAAAGGCAAAGGGGATAAAGGTGAGTGTTCATATTACAAAGGTATGAGTTTGTTGAGTATTCCTGGGAAATTATATGGGAGGGTATTAATTGAGAGGGTGAAGGCATGTACAGAGAATCAGCTTGAGGAAGAGCAGTGTCGTTCCAGAAGTGGTAGAGGATGTGTGGATCGGATGTTTGCTTTGAAGAATGTATGTGAGATATACTTAGAAAAGCATATGGATTTGTATGTAGTATTTATGGATCTGGAGAGGGCTTATGACAGAGTTGATAGAGATGCTTTGTGGAAGGTATTAAGAATATATGGTGTGGGAGGCAAGCTGTCAGAAGCAGTGAAAAGTTTTTATCGAGGATGTAAGGCAATTGAACCAGTAGGAAGAGAGGAAAGTGACTGGTTCTCAGTGAATGTCGGTTTGTGACATGGGTGCGTTATGTCTCCATAGTTGTTTAATTTGTTTATGGATGGGGTTGTTAGGGAGGTGAATGCAAAAGTTTTGGAGAGAGGGGCAAGTATGCAGTCTGTTGTGGATGAGAGAGCTTGGGAAGTGTTAGTTGTTGTTCACTGATGATACAACACTGGTGGCTGATTCGGGTGAGAAACGGCAGAAGCTGGTGACTGAGTTTGGTTAAGTGTGTGAAAGAAGAAAGTTGAGAGCAAATGTGAATAAGAGCAAGGTACAGTAGGGTTGAGGGACAAGTCAATTGGGGGGTAAGTTTGAAGGGAGAAAAACTGGAGGAAGTGAAGTGTTTTAGGTATCTGAGAGTGGTTTTGGCAGCGGATGGAACCATGGAAGTTGAAGTGAGTCACAGATTGGTAGAGGGGGCGAAGGTCCTGGGAGCGTTGAAAAATGTGTGGATGGCGAGAACATTATCTCAGAAAGCAAAAATAGGTATGTTTGAAGGAATGGTGGTTCCAACAATGTTATAAGGGTGCGAGGCATGGGCTATAGATAGAGTTGTGCGGAGGAGAGTGGATATGTTGGAAATGAGATGTTTGAGGACAATATGTGGTGTGAGGTGGTTTGATCGAGCAAGTAATGAAAAGGTATGAGAGATGTGTGGTCATAAAAAGTGTGGTTGAGAGAGCAAAAGAGGGTGTTTTGATATGATTTGGTCACATGGAAAGAATGAGTGAGGAAAGATTGACCAAGAGGATACATGTGTCCGAGGTGGAGGGAATGAGGAGAAGTGGGAAACCAAACTGGAGGTGGAGGGATGGAGTGAAAAAGATTCTGAATGATCGGGGCCTGAACATGCAGGAGGGTGAAAGGCGTGCAAGGAATAGAGTGAATTGGAACAATGTATGTATATCATACTTATGCCAATGAATCCATCCTACATACTTCAACTCATTTTCCATCCTTTCCTGACCCTAATATCCTTTTTCTTTCATTTAACATATTCCCTCAATGTGGAATGGGAAGCAAGTACCCAAATAAGTTCAAATGTAAAATGCAATATTTACCCATACCTCTTTCTAAATCTAGCACATTTCCATGATTGCACTTCAAAACACCATAATGGAATTCCACAATATCATAAAACATGTTTAGCATGATTATATCCTTGACTCTATCCTGGAAACCCCATATGTTGAATATTTCAAAATCTGCTTTCCCAAAGTTGGAAGAGTTGTAATTCATTAAGTGCCAAAACTACTTTTCTTCAAACTAGCAATTCCATGTCTACAATGTCTCATTCACTCCTGTATGAAGAACTGCTTGCATTTCTACTTTTCTCAGTCAATGTGGAATCAAAAGTCTTCTACCTTATTAACTCTCCTATAATCACCTCTTTTCAACCATCCCTTTCCATCCACCATAAAGTTGCTGCCCTTTTTCTGTTCTTTACGTACTATTTCAGACACTACAATGAGAAGCTGTCTTCAAGTGTCCCACAAAACAAGATCCAGGCTCATGAAATGTACCTAGCTGCTGCTTTCCACAGTTTCTGTGTAAAGACTAGTCTGACAAGACCTGATCATTATGGATCCTTCTTCCCTCAGAGAGCAAAGACACAAAGTTCTCTTCTTTCTTTCAACTTTCTCTCTTCATATAACCTTTCCACTTTCATAAGTAAGGTCTACAAATACCTGTGAACTTAAATTAAGCTGTACAACCTTTTTCTCATATTCATCACTTCTTTTTATCAAAAACAGATATAACTAGAACATGTTTTTGTGCTTGTGCCAGAAACACTACTTAAAAGAGAAAAATACACTGACTGCTACATCTAAAATTCACCATTTTAATCTTCTATTCTCTTCCTTGTTGATTAAGCAAGCTTCCTGCCTATGAACACCATATGTCATAAGGAAATAAAATCTGTAAACATGAAATACATGGTTCTGTTGGATATATGATAACAGATGATTTGGGTGACGCTTAGAAGTGTCAGTAATGGCTCATGCATCTACAGTGCTAGATAATTTTAATACAGAAGAGATAATAAGTAAAATTGCAGGACAATTAGGAGACCAACAAAACACAGTAGCATTATGGGCTATGTTCATGACAAACTCAAGAGTAATACTTAATTCCCTGTACCAACCAAACCTCAAGACCCCAACCTGCTAGCATTGATGGCGTAGTATATAGGTGTGTAACCAATGTTGTCACAACGATTGATATCCACATCACGTTCCTCCAACTCCGAAGTTGTCAGAAGCATGTCGATAACTGTGACATTACCATTCTTGGCAGCCATGTGCAGTGCTGATCCTCCACGGTTGTCCACAAGGCTTAAGCGTGTGCCAGCATTGATAAGCTGCTGCACACAAGCTAGCTGGTTGTTGCGGATGGCCACAAACAGAGGTGTCTCCCCATGGTTGTTCTTCACATCAGGTGACAACTGGAAGAAAATTCCATTATTCTTCATGTAAAGAGGCTCCTTCTACTATTAGGTATTTTTGTGAGCTACATGGTCTGTTTTCTTTAACTGACACTTATCATCTACACAATCCAAAACACTTTGCAAAAGTAAACAACTTTAATAAAACATACAACTTAAATACTCGGAAAAGCAAATGGATTTGTATGTAGCATTTATGGATCTGGAGAAGGCATATGATAGAGTTGATAGAGATGCTCTGTGGAAGGTATTAAGAATATATGGTGTGGGAGGCAAGTTGTTAGAAGCAGTGAAAAGTTTTTATCGAGGATGTAAGGCATGTGTACGTGTAGGAAGAGAGGAAAGTGATTGGTTCTCAGTGAACGTAGGTTTGCGGCAGGGGTGTGTGATGTCTCTATGGTTGTTTAATTTGTTTATGGATGGGGTTGTTAGGGAGGTGAATGCAAGAGTTTTGGAAAGAGTGGCAAGTATGAAGTCTATTGTGGATGAGAGAGCTTGGGAAGTGAGTCAGTTGTTGTTCGCTGATGATACAGCGCTGGTGGCTGATTCATGTGAGAAACTGCAGAAGCTGGTGACTGAGTTTGGTAAAGTGTGTGTGAAAGAAGAAAGTTAAGAGTAAATGTGAATAAGAGCAAGGTTATTAGGTACAGTAGGGTTGAGGGTCAAGTCAATTGGGAGGTAAGTTTGAATGGAGAAAAACTGGAGGAAGTAAAGTGCTTTAGATATCTGAGAGTGGATCTGGCAGCGGATGGAACCATGGAAGCGGAAGTGGATCATAGGGTGGGGGAGGGGGCAAAAATCCTGGGAGCCTTCAAGAATGTGTGGAAGTCGAGAACATTATCTCGGAAAGCAAAAATGGGTACGTTTGAAGGAATAGTGGTTCCAACAACTTTGTATGGTTGCGAGGCATGGGCTATGGATAGAGTTGTGCGCAGGAGGGTGGATGTGCTGGAAATGAGATGTTTGAGGACAATGTGTGGTGTGAGGTGGTTTGATCGAGTAAGTAACGTAAGGGTAAGAGAGATGTGTGGAAATAAAAAGAGCGTGGTTGAGAGAGCAGAAGAGGGTGTTTTGAAATGGTTTGGGCACATGGAGAGAATGAGTGAGGAAAGATTGACCAAGAGGATATATGTGTCGGAGGTGGAGGGAATGAGGAGAAGTGGGAGACCAAATTGGAGGTGGAAAGATGGAGTGAAAAAGATTTTGTGTGAGCGGGGCCTGAACATGCAGGAGGGTGAAAGGAGGGCAAGGAATAGAGTGAATTGGATCGATGTGGTATACCGGGGTTGACGTGCTGTCAGTGGATTGAATCAGGGCATGTGAAGCGTCTGGGGTAAACCATGGAAAGCTGTGTAGGTATGTATATTTGCGTGTGTGGACGTGTGTGTGTATACATTGTGTAGGGGGGTGGGTTTGGCCATTTCTTTCGTCTGCTTCCTTGCGCTACCTCGCAAACGCGGGAAACAGCGGGAAAAAAAAAAAAAAAAAAACTTAAATAATCCTGAACTATCATTCCATTAAGAAAAAATTAATTTCAACTCAAAAGGTGGTTCCACTATCATTCCTGATGAATGCCATACCAAACATGTAACATATGCTACAATGGATGGCAATCTCAATTCTTGCAGCTCTAACACTATCACACTACAGAAGAATACCTCCTCTACTTTTTTGGATTGGATATTTGAGCCTAAAGCACTATCAGCCTTGCAACCAAATAGCAATCATGAAGCAAAAGGGGAAGTAACCAACAATACACTAACACTTATGCTATGAAGATCTAAATATAATAAAGACAAATACCAGGAATTTACTTCATTGTCTAACAGAGTCAGGAAAAACTGCATTGAGAAAAAAAAATGGCACAACACTTTCAAATGTACTCAAAGAAAACAACTCTCCAACAGTACACTGAAGATATTCACACTTATATATATGGAAATATAAGGGTTAAAACTAACGAGATTGAATGCTTTAACTGTAGTACGTACATAAATGTGGTAGAATGAGACTTTTATCTGATTATGACTAAATCATTTTGAAGGTGGTAGAATGAGACTTTTACCTGATTATGACAAAATCATCTCACGACTTACGGCGAGTCAAATGATGACCAAACAGTTATATAGTTTCAGTTGTGATAATTTACTTAAAACATCTAGTATGCCAACCACAACACATGAATCATCTTTAGTAACAATCATTCCCTTCACATCCTCATCTGAAATGCCTCTGGCTTCATCAAACTACCCACAGATATATCAGCTTAAAACAAGATATACATTAATGACAATGGACATGTTTAGTATACAGTATATATGTTTATGAATATGACAAATATATGACCATAAATGATGGAGTTAGGGGAGAAAGAATATTGCCCACATATTCCCTACCTGTCACAGAAGGCAACTACGATGGGTGGGAGTGGGTGGTTCGAAATCCTCCTTTCCTGTGTTACTTTCCAAAAGAAGTAACAGAGCAAGAAACCAAGTGAGGAATTTTCCCTCTACACCTCAGTAATCTGTTCTTAACAATACCTCACTTACATGGGAAATGGCGAGCATGTATGAAAAAAATGATGGATGTGCAAACTACATGCAAGATATATCAATAGATATGAGATGAATGACTAAATATAAGAGAGAACTGTAGGTAGTACAGAAAGAAAACCCATTTCACTAATGCAGTCTGTGAATAAATGAGAGAGTACTTAGTCAGTGGACAGTTAAAAAAATCATCTCATCCCGTAAAATAGGGTGCACATATGAAGTATCATACTCCTTGACCACCATAATGCCTATGAAGTCTGCTGATTCATCAAGAGCCAATGATTTAACAGTAGCCCAGTCAGGTCTGTCAGGTAACATGCTGATAAACAACCAGCTGACTATATGTACTCACCAACCACTTGCATTTGTGCCTCAAGCCTGTTACTGTCAAGGCTCAAGAAATGTATGATCAAAA
Organism: Panulirus ornatus; assembly: GCF_036320965.1. Taxonomy (NCBI): domain Eukaryota; kingdom Metazoa; phylum Arthropoda; class Malacostraca; order Decapoda; family Palinuridae; genus Panulirus; species Panulirus ornatus. Next base: position 20,808,609 of record NC_092234.1, on the reverse strand, counting down.
AGGAAGACTGGCAAAGAAGGGATGGTACATTAAATGGATGCTCTTAGAGCTCTACCTGTGATAGAGAAATGGTTTTCTCGCTCACCAAAACCTTCATTTCTCACCTAAGGGTAAGCCCTAAAAGCATCTAAGCACATCCACATTAAGGAGAGGCCTAACAAAAAACAGAAGAAATAATATGAAAGGGAGAATACTATGACAGAACTTTACCCTCAACAACACTTGGCTATTACTATGGACATCTCTCTAATAAAGGCAGCATATCCAGATCCACAAAGGAGATCAGCAAGACCAAAACATTGGTATCATTAAGGAAGAGTGCCACCAAAAGCCAAAGACTCCTTGCAAACAAAAAAAATCCAGTTAAATATTCCCGCTGAAAGGCACAGCAGATGCTAACCTACCTTACTTTGTGGCCTCTAGTGTGCAGCCCTGGCACTGAAAAGGCCAACTTCTAAAGCTCCAATATGAATGATTCTTGCTGATGAAATTTAAAAGAAGCCTGGATGACCAAACTAATGTTCCACTATATTATTCCACGAAACAGAGCAAAAATTCATATGACAAAGAATTCTCAGTTTGGAAAGACTATCCATAAAAGACAGACCTCAAAAGATTCTAACCTCTACACTATAGGCATTTCAAAAACTCCTTCCAGACCTAAAAGCTAAAAGGAACAGCATGTTTAAAATAAAAAACATCAATTTATCTATCCATCTATATCCTTGATGCCCATTCCCTTTGGAAACTCCCTTAAACAGGTGGCCATAGCAAAGGTCTCTCCATAACTGTGAACTCCAGTGCCACTTCTTAGCATTTAGTGTCTCACCCTTAACAGGCCACTGGCAAAGGGCAACTCTAGTGCAGTACTTTCAGAGGCTCCTACCTAATGTTCCTACCAAGTACTTCTACATGATGTGTCTACTGTTCCAGCCTACTACTTCGACCTAATGCTCATCCCTAATGTTTCTATCAGCTACTTACACCAAATGTTTCTTCCTAATGCTCATGTCTAATGTTCTTACCTACTCTTTCTATCAAATGCTCGTACCATTTTTTCCAACAGGCAAATATCAAGGATTCTCAAAAGTCTCTGTCTTGGATGAGAAGAGGATTCTACCTGAACCTTTAGAAAAAGTGTCACATCAGGCTATTACACAATGAGCTACAAACATCTAAGTCAATATTCACCAAAAAATTACTTTACAAAGCACTCTCCCAAACTACTAGAACTGCTTGCACTATTCTTGCTAACATGTAAGACAAAAACTTTAAATGTATCAACCTTGTTGTTTCAGAATCTCCAGATTTATCTATCAATCCACCTATCTATAACTTTGATGTTCCTTTCTGAAAATCCCTCAAGGGGTGGCCACAGCAATAGTCTCCATAGTGAGCTTTAGTGCTGCTTCTTAGCCTTTAGTGCCTCACCCTTGACAGGCAACTGGCAAAGAGCAAGCCTAGTGCACTTTTGCAGAGGCTCCTAAATAATGTTCTTACTGACTATTTCTAATGCTCCTTCCTAATGTTCCTACCTACTACTTCTACCTAACATTTCTACCTAATGCAGGCACTACCTCTATCTATGGCTCCCAACATTTTGCCAAGAGGCAGGGCTAGCGCATAGTACTCACCACAGGAAAATCTAGTCATGAAGGAGCTGTGTGAGTTCAGTGTTGTCAAGTGTTATGTGTGAAAAGGAGAGAATGTATGTAGACAGAATGCCAGTAGTCTATGTGTGGGTGAGGCAGAAAGAAAAAGAGCTACCTGGGTCTGAGGAGTGCAACTTGACAACCAAAGAAGTGCTGGCTCACTATGCAGCCACTACTAACCCTACACATTCTTTCAGCAAAGCCATAGTGGATTATAAAAACTTCAAATACATATGTATATCTAAAATTTAGATGAATTGGGTCTTGGGCCTTCCCAACTTGCATAGTTTTCCACATTTTGGATCACATTAACTAGCAATCATGTGCAATGTGAATGCAGGTAGAGTGAAACAGGAAAACCTAATTTCTTAAAATAAACAAAGAAAATTACGAATCCAGTATACAAATACAGTGCAGTGTTACTTTTTTCACATACGTTTGCCACTTCCCATGTCAGTGAGGCAGCACCAGGAACACACAAAAAATTGACCTCATTTACTCATAACCATCCTCTACCTGTCATGTATACTACACTAAAACCAGGCTACACAGACCTCTCTATGGTTTACCACTTATGCTTCATATGCCCTGGTGGTTCAGCCCATTGAAAACATGTTGCCTCCTTTATACCACATTGGTCCAATTCACTTTTTCCCATACATACCTCACATCCTCCAGAAAGTTCAGATCACCATCACAAAAAGCAACAGCCAAACCTCCTCTTCATTTTCCATATTTTCCTTTTTCCCTGCACTACTGACATATATACAATACCAACTGAGTCATCCTCTCCATATGTTTAAACCATTTCAGCACACCCTTAAAAGCATTTTCATATATAATCCCCATACTAACACACCTTGCTCTTACCCTACCATTACTTATTTGATCAACCCTCCTCACATCAAACTGTCCTAAAATTTCACTTCCAAAACATCTACCCTCTTCTAAACTTGTTTATCTAGAGCCCCTGTCTCGCATACATACAACACCATCACTAAGATACATAAGTAAAAATATATCCAAGTCAAACATACCACATGCTCACATTATTTCCAAAGTATATACTATTCATGTTTATTCATATCATAAATATATTATACATATTTCATTTTATTATTACACTTTGTCACTGTTTCCCGTGCTAGTGAGGTAGCACAAGGAAACAGATGAAAGAATGGCCCAACCCACCCACATACACATGTATATGCATACACACCCACACACGCACATATACATACCTATACATTTCAAAAGTTATCCCTAGGGAAAAGGGAAAGAGAGTGCTTCCCACAGTTTCCCTGCATGTCATAAAAGGTGACTAAAAGGGGAAGGAGCGGGGGTCTGGAAATCCTTCCCTCTTGGATTTTTTAATTTTCCAAAAGAGGAACAGAGAAGGGGACCAAGTGAGGATATTCCCTCAAACGCTCAGTCTCTGTTCTTAATGCTACCTCACTAATGCGAGAAATGGCAAATAATATGAAAAAAAAAAATTCAAATGTATACATACATACATATACAGAGACTAATACATATATGCATATGTACATATTCATACTTGCTGCCCTCAACCATTCCCATCGCCACCCCACCACATAAGAAATGGCACCCCTCTACCCATGCACGCTGGCGACATAGCGCTAGGAAAAAGAGAAAAAAGGCCATATTCATTCAAAATCAATCTCTAGCTGTCATGTGTAATGCACCGAAACCAAAGCTCCCTTTCCACATCTAGGCCCGACAAAACTTTCCATGGTTTACTCCCACACACTTCACATGCCTTGGTTCAATCCACTGACAGCATGTCGACCCCAGTATACAATATTGTTCCAATTCACTATTCCTTGCACGCCTTTCACCCTCCTGCATGTTCAGTCCCAGATTGCTCAAAATCTTTTTCACTCCATCCTTCCACCTCAACAAGAGGATGTATTGAAATGGTGTGGTGACATGGAGACAGTGAGTGAGGAGAGATTGACAAAGAGGATATATGTGTCAGAGGTGGAGGGAACGAGGAGAAGTGGGAGACCAAATAGGAGGTGGAAGGATGGAGTGAAAAAGATGGTGGCCTGAACATGCAGGAGGGTAAAAGGCATGCAAGGAATAGCGTAAATGGAATGATGTGGTATACCAGGTTGACATGCTGTCAATGGATTGAACTAGGGCACGTGAAGCGTCTGGGGTAAACAATGGAAAGTTTTGTGGGGCCTGGATGTGGAAAGGGAGCTGTGGTTTCGGTGCACTGTACATGACAGCTAGAGACTGAGTGTGAACGAATGTGGTCTTTGTTCTTTTCCTAGCACTTCCTTGCATGCATGAGAGGAAAAGGGGGTGTCATTTCATGTGTAACAGGGTGGCGATGGGAAATGAATAACAGTAGCAAGTAAGAACTATGTACATGTGTATATATGTATATTTCTGTGTATGTATATATATGTTTATGTTGAAATAGGGATAGGGGATTAAGAATACTTCCCACGTATTCCCTGCGTGTCATAGAAGGTGACTAAAAGGGGAGGGAGTGGGGGGCTGGAAATCCTCCCCTCTCGTTTTTTTTTTTTCAAAAGAAGGAACAGAGGGGGCCAGGTGAGGATATTCCAAAAAAGGCCCAGTCCTCTGTTCTTAACGCTACCTCGCTAACGCGGGAAATGGCGAATAGTTTAAAAGAAAAGAAAAAAGATGTTGAAATGTATAGGTATTTATATGTGAATGTGTGGACGTGTATGTACATGCATGTGTATGTGGGTGGATTGGGACATTCTTTCGTCTGTTTCTTTGCGCTACCTCCCTAACGTGGGAGACAGCGACAAAGTATAATAAATAAAAAAATATACATTATTTATTAATCTATATATTCATTTTGCTTTGTCTCTGTCTCCTGCGTTAGGGCAAGGAAACAGACGAAAGAGTGGCCAAACCCACCCAAATGTGGACATGTATATACATACATGTCAACATACGCAATTATACATAACTATACATCTCAAAGTACAGAAATATATACAAACACAGACAGAGGTATAAGTTTGTTGAGTATTCCTGGCAAATTATATGGGAGGGTATTGATCGAGAGGGTGAAGGCATGTACAGAGCATCAGATTGGGGAAGAGCAGTGTGGTTTCAGAAGTGGTAGAGGATGTGTGGATCAGGTGTTTGCTTTGAAGAATGTATGTGAGAAATACTTAGAAAAGCAAATGGATTTGTATGTAGCATTTATGGATCTGGAGAAGGCATATGATAGAGTTGATAGAGATGCTCTGTGGAAGGTATTAAGAATATATGGTGTGGGAGGAAAGTTGTTAGAAGCAGTGAAAAGTTTTTATCGAGGATGTAAGGCATGTGTACGTGTAGGAAGAGAGGAAAGTGATTGGTTCTCAGTGAATGTAGGTTTGCGGCAGGGGTGTGTGATGTCTCCATGGTTGTTTAATTTGTTTATGGATGGGGTTGTTAGGGAGGTGAATGCAAGAGTTTTGGAAAGAGGGGCAAGTATGAAGTCTGTTGGGGATGAGAGAGCTTGGGAAGTGAGTCAGTTGTTGTTCGCTGATGATACAGCGCTGGTGGCTGATTCATATGAGAAACTGCAGAAGCTGGTGACTGAGTTTGGTAAAGTGTGTGAAAGAAGAAAGTTAAGAGTAAATGTGAATAAGAGCAAGGTTATTAGGTACAGTAGGGTTGAGGGTCAAGTAAATTGGGAGGTGAGTTTGAATGGAGAAAAACTGGAGGAAGTGAAGTGTTTTAGATATCTGGGAGTGGATCTGGCAGCGGATGGAACCATGGAAGCGGAAGTGGATCATAGGGTGGGGGAGGGGGCGAAAATTCTGGGAGCCTTGAAGAATGTGTGGAAGTCGAGAACATTATCTCGGAAAGCAAATATGGGTATGTTTGAGGGAATAGTGGTTCCAACAATGTTGTATGGTTGCGAGGCGTGGACTATGGATAGAGTTGTGCGCAGGAGGATGGATGTGCTGGAAATGAGATGTTTGAGGACAATGTGTGGTGTGAGGTGGTTTGATCAAGTAAGTAACGTAAGGGTAAGAGAGATGTGTGGAAATAAAAAGAGCGTGGTTGAGAGAGCAGAAGAGGGTGTTTTGAAATGGTTTGGTCACATGGAGAGAATGAGTGAGGAAAGATTGACCAAGAGGATATATGTGTCGGAGGTGGAGGGAACGAGGAGAAGAGGGAGACCAAATTGGAGGTGGAAAGATGGAGTGAAAAAGATTTTGTGTGATCGGGGCCTGAACATGCAGGAGGGTGAAAGGAGGGCAAAGAATAGAGTGAATTGGATCGATGTGGTATACCGGGGTTGACGTGCTGTCAGTGGGTTGAATCAAGGCATGTGTATAGGGGTGGGTTGGGCCATTTCTTTCGTCTGTTTCCTTGCGCTACCTCGCAAACGCGGGAGACAGCGACAAAGCAAAAAAAAAAAAAGAAAAAAAAAAAAAACATAATTCATACTGTCTGCCTTTATTCATTCCCATCGCCACTCCACTACACATAAAATAACAACCCCCTCCCCCCTCATGTGCGCGAGGTAGCGCTAGGAAAAGAAAACAAAGGCCACATTCGTTCACACTCAGTCTCTTGCTGTCATGTGTAATGCACCAGCACCTGGGCATAAGAAGAAAGATCATGAGAGGCAAGTGTTTTGGGAGCAGCTGCATGAGTGTGTTAGTAGTTTTGATACACGAGACCAGGTTATACTGATGGGTGATTTGAATGCAAAGGTGAGTAATGTGGCAGTTGAGGGAATAATTGGTATACATGGGGTGTTCAGTGTTGTAAATGGAAATGGTGAAGATCTCGTATATTTATGTGCTGAAAAAAGACTGGTGATTGGGAATACCTAGTTTAAAAAGAGAGATATACATAAATATACGTATGTAAGTAGGAAACATGGCCAGGGAGCATTATTGGATTACATATTAATTGATAGGCATGTGAAAGAGAGACTTTTGGATGTTAATGTGCTGAGAGGTGCAACTGGACAGATGTCTGATCATTATCTTGTGGAGGTGAAGGTGAAGATTTGTAGAGGTTTTCAGAAAAGAAGGAAGAATGTTGGGGTGAATAGAGTGGTGAGAGTAAGTGAGCTTGGGAAGGAGACTCGTGTGAGGATGTACCAGGAGAGACTGAGTACAGAATGGAAAAAGGTGAGAACAAAGGAGGTAAGGGGAGTAGGGGAGGAATGGGATGTATTTAGGGAAGCAGTGATGGCTTACGCAAAAGATGCTTGTGGCATGAGAAGCGTGGGAGGTGGGCAGATTATAAAGGATAGTGAATGGTGTGATGAAGAAGTAAGATTATTAGTGAAAGAGAAGAGAGAGGCATTTGGACGATTTTTGCAAGGAAATAATGCAAATGAGTGGAAGATGTATAAAAGAAAGAGGCAGGAGGTCAAGAGAAAGGTGCAAGGGGTGAAAAAGAGGGCAAATGAGAGTTGGGGTGAAAGAGTATCATTAAATTTTAGGAAGAATAAAAAGATGTTTTGGAAGGAGGTAAATAAAGTGCATAACAAGGGAACAAATGGGAACTTCAGTGAAGGGCGCAAATGGAGAGGTGATAACAAGTAGTGGTGATGTGAGAAGGAGATGGAGTGAGTATTTTCAAGGTTTGTTGAATGTGTTTGATGATAGAGTGGCAGATATAGGGTGTTTTGGTGGAGGTGGTGTGCAAAGTGAGAGGGTTAGAGAAAATGATTTGGTAAACAGAGGAGACGTGGTAAAAGCTTTGCGGAAGATGAAAGCCGGCAAGGCAGCGTGGTTGGATGGTATTGCAGTGGAATTTATTAAAAAAAGGGGGTGACTGTATTGTTGACTGGTTGGTAAGGTTATTCAATGTATGCATGATTCGTGGTGAGGTGCCTGAGGATTGGCGGAATGCTTGCATAGTGCCATTGTACAAAGGCAAAGGGGATAAGAGTGAGTGCTCAAATTACAGATGTATAAGTTTGTTGAGTATTCCTGCTAAACTATATGGGAGGGTACTGATTGAGAGGTTGAAGGCATGTACAGAGCATCAGATTCGTGAAGAGCAGTGTGGTTTCAGAAGTGGTAGAGGATGTGTGGATCAGGTGTTTGCTTTGAAGAATGTATGTGAGAAATACTTAGAAAAGCAAATGGATTTATATGTAGCATTTATGGATCTGGAGAAGGCATATGATAGAGTAGATAGAGATGCTCTGTGGAAGGTATTAAGAATATATAAATATATAAGAATATATAAGAATATTATTATTATTATCATTATTATATAAGAATATATATAAGAATATAAGAATGATGTGGGAGGCAAGTTGTTAGAAGCCGTGAAAAGTTTTTATCGAGGATGTAAGGCATGTGTACGTGTAGGAAGAGAAGAAAGTGATTGGTTCTCAGTGAATGTAGGTTTGCGGCAAGGGTGTGTGATGTCTCCATGGTTGTTTAATTTGTTTATGGATGGGGTAGTTATGGAGGTGAATGCAAGAGTTTTGGAAAGAGGGGCAAGTATGCAGTCTGTTGTGGATGAGGGGCTTGGGAAGTGAGTCAGTTGTTGTTTGCTGATGATACAGCGCTGGTGGCTGATTCATGTGAGAAACTGCAGAAGCTGGTGACTGAGTTGGGTAAAGTGTGTGAATGAAGAAAGTTAAGAGTAAAGTGAATAAGAGCAAGGTTATCAAGTACAGTAAGGTTGAGGGTCAAGTCAATTGGGAGGTAAGTTTGAATGGAGAGAAACTGGAGGAAGTGAAGTGTTTTAGATATCTGGGAGTGGATTTGGCAGCGGATGGAACCATGGAAGTGGAAGTGAATCATAGGGTGGGGGAGGGGGCAAAAATTCTGGGAGCCTTGAAGAATGTGTGGAAGTCGAGAACATTATCTCGGAAAGCAACAACAGGTATGTTTGAAGGAATAGTGGTTCCAACAATGTTGTAAGGTTGCGAGGTGTGGGCTATGGATAGAGTTCTGCGCAGGAGGGTGGATGTGCTGGAAATGAGATGTTTGAGGACAATATGTAGTGAGAGGTGGTTTGAACGAGTAAGTAATGTAAGGGTAAGAGAGATATGTGGAAATAAAAAGCGTGTGGTTGAGAGAGCAGAAGAGGGTGTTTTGAAATGGTTTGGTCACATGGAGAGAATGAGTGAGGAAAGATTGAACAAGAGGATGTATGTGTCAGAGGTAGAGGGAATGAGGAGAAGTGGGAGACCAAATTGGAGGTGGAAAGATGGAGTGAAAACGATTTTGAGTGATCGGGACCTGAACATGCAGGAGGGTGACAGGAGTGCAAGGAATAGAGTGAATTGGAACGATGTGGTATACCGGGGTCGACGTGCTGTCAATGGATTGAACCAGGGCATGTGAAGCATCTGGGGTAAACCATGGAAAGTTCTGTGGGGCCTGGATGTGGAAAGAGAGCTGTGGTTTCGGTGCATTATTACATGACAGCTAGAGACTGAGTGTGAACGAATGGGGCCTTTGTTTTCTTTTCCTAGTGCTACCTCGCTCACATGAGGGGGGAGGGGGTTGTTATTCCATGTGTGGCGAGGTGGCGATGGGGATGAATAAAGGCAGACAGTATGAATTATGTACATGTGTATATATGTATATGTCTGTGTGTGTATAATTATATATGTATACATTGAGTTGTATAGGTATGTATATTCGCGTGTGTGGACATGTATGTATATACATGTGTATGTGGGTGGGGTGGGCCATTCTTTCGTCTGTTTCCTTGCGCTACCTCGCTAACCTGGGAAACAGCGACAAAGCAAGCAAAAGCAAGCAAAAATAACTCATGGTGAGGTGCCTGAGGATTGGCGGAATGCTTGCATAGTGCCATTGTACAAGGGCAAAGGGGATAAGAGTGAGTGCTCAAATTAAAGAGGTATAAGTTTGTTGAGTATTCCTGGGAAATTATATGGGAGGGTATTGATTGAGAGGGTGACGGCATGTACAGAGCATCAGATTGGGGAAGAGCAGTGTAATTTCAAAAGTGGTAGAGGATGTGTGGATCAGGTGTTTGCTTTGAAGAATGTATGTAAGAAATACTTAGAAAAGCAAATGGATTTGTATGTAGCATTTATGGATCTGGAGAAGGCATATGACAGAGTTGATAGAGATGCTCTGTGGAAAGTATTAAGAATATATGGTGTGAGAGGCAAGTTGTTAGAAGAAGTGAAAAGTTTTTATCGAGGATGTAAGGAATGTGTACGTGTAGGAAGAGAGGAAAGTGATTGGTTCTCAGTGAATGTAGGTTTGCGGCAAGGGTGTGTAATGTCTCCATGATTGTTTAATTTGTTTATGGATGGGGTTGTTAGGGAGGTGAATGCAAGAGTTTTGGAAAGAGGGGCAAATATGCAGTCTGTTGTGGATGAGAGAGCTTGGGAAGTGAGTCAGTTGTTGTTCGCTGATGATACAGCGCTGGTGGCTGATTCATGTGAGAAACTGAGTAAGCTGGTGACTGAGTTTCTTAAAGTGTGTGAAAGAAGAAAGTTGAAAGTAAATGTGAATAAGAGCAGGTTATTTGGTACAGTAGGGTTGAGGGTCAAGTCAATTGGGAGGTGGGTTTGAATGGAGAGAAACTGGAGGAAGTGAAGTGTTTTAGATATCTTGGAGTGGATTTGGCAGTGGATGGAACCATGGAAGCAGAAGTGAATCATAGGGTGGGGGAGGGGGCGAAAATTCTGGGAGCCTTAAAGAATGTGTGGAAGTCAAGAACATTATCTCGGAAAGCAATAATGGGTATGTTTGAAGGAATAGTGGTTCCAACAATGTTGTATGGTTGCATGGCGTGGGCTATGGATAGAGTTGTGCGCAGGAGGGTGGATGTGCTGGAAATGAGATGTTTGAGGACAAGGTGAGTTGGTTTGATCGAGTAAGTAATAATAGGGTAAGAGAGATGTGTGGTAAAAAAAAGAGTGCGGTTGAGAGAGTAGAAGAGGGTGTTTTGAAATGGTTTGGTCACATGGAGAGAATGAGTGAGGAAAGATTGACCAAAAGGATATATGTGTCAGAGGTGGAGGGAACGAGGAGAAATGGGAGACCAAATTGGAGGTGGAAAGATGGAGTGAAAAAGAGAGATGTGTGGTAAAAAAAAAGAGTGCGGTTGAGAGAGTAGAAGAGGGTGTTTTGAAATGGTTTGGTCACATGGAGAGAATGAGTGAGGAAAGATTGACCAAGAGGATATAAGTGTCAGAGGTGGAGGGAACGAGGAGAAATGGGAGACCAAATTGGAGGTGGAAAGATGGAGTGAAAAAGATTATTGAGTGATCGGGGCCTGAACATGCAGGAGGGTGAAAGGCGTGCAAGGAATAGAGTGAATTAGAACGATGTGGTATACTGGGGCCGACGTGCTGTCAATGGATTGAGCCACGGCATGTGAAGCATCTGGGGTAAACCATGGAAAGTTCTGTGGGGACTGGATGTGGAAAGGGAGCTGTGGTTTCAGTGCATTATTACTACATGACAGCTAGAGACTGAGTGTGAACGAATGGGGCCTTTGTTGTCTTTTCCTAGCACTACCTCACACACATGAGGGGGAAGGGGGTTGTTAGTACATGTGTGGCAAGGTGGCGATGGGAACGAATAAAGGCAGACAGTATGAATTATGTACATGTGTATATATGTCTGTGTGTGTATATATATGTATACATTGAGATGTATAGGTATGTATATTTGCGTGTGTGGATGTGTATGTATATACATGTGTATGTGGGTGGGTTGGGCCATTCTTTCATCTGTTTCCTTGCACTACCTCGCTAACGCGGGAGACATATATATATATATATATATATATATATATATATATATATATATATATATATATATATATATATATATATATATATATATATATATATATATATATATATATATATATATATATATATATATATATATATATATATATATATATATATATATATTCCCTCAAAGGCCCAGTCCTCTGTTCTTAACACTACCTTGCTAATGTGGGAAATGGCGAATAGTATGAAAAAAGAATATATATATATATATATATATATATATATATATATATATATATATATATATATATATATATATATATATCTCATCCCCAGCAGATACATAATCACCCCTCTCTCCAAAACTCATATGATACTGAATAGCACAAGCTGTGGTTAGAGACTATCGGAGGTCATTGAGGTCAACACGAGCAAGAAGGATAGAGGATAGACCTGTCTACCCTCCTATCTTCAGAGGAGAGGAGGGTAAAGGACAGACAGACACACCGATTCTCAAAGGATTTCGAGCTGTTGTCCCCTGTGTTGACCAACTATCTTCGAGAAAATCTGGGATCAGCTTGGACACCTCTGGCTGAGGAAGCCTGGACTCAGGCATTTTAGGTCATCGTAAGTGTGACCTTCTCCACCTATGAAGCTCCTGAATCACAACAGTCTTGAACACTGGATGCATTTCATGTGTAATACTTTGATATCTGTCATCATTGTTTGCAAGACATAGTTATGTATTTTTATCACATATATTATTGGTGTTTTGACAAGAAAATAGTGAAATTGGAGAAAAATGTAGCTTAGACATTGAAGCTTATTGATACAGTGGTTAAATTGATGAGAACTGCTATTGACGTTTGTGTAAATAAATTATACATTTCCTTTTTCCATAGCCAGAGGTTGACCCATTATGTGACATTCATTTTTTTCATTCATTTCAAGCTAGAAGTTTCAGTTTTCTAAATTGTTTCTTACATTTTTCATATGTATATATATGTATGTGTGTGTGTGTGTATGTGTGCGTGTGTGTGTGTATGTGTGTGTATGTGTATATGTATATATATATGTATATTATCCCTGGGGATAGGGGTGAAAGAATACTTCCCACGTATTCCTCGCGTGTCGTAGAAAGCGACTAGAGGGGACGGGAGCGGGGGGCCAGAAATCCTCCCCTCCTTGTATCAACTTTCTAAAATGGGAAACAGAAGAAGGAGTCACGCGGGGAGTGCTCATCCTCCTCGAAGGCTCAGAGTGGGGTGCCTAAATGTGTGTGGATGTAACCAAGATGTGAAAAAAGGAGAGATAGGTAGTATGTTTGAGGAAAGGAACCTGGATGTTTTGGCTCTGAGTGAAACGAAGCTCAAGGGTAAAGGGGAAGAGTGGTTTGGGAATGTCTGGGGAGTAAAGTCAGGGGTTAGTGAGAAGACAAGAGCAAGGGAAGGAGTAGCAATACTCCTGAAACAGGAGTTGTGGGAGTATGTGATAGAATGTAAGAAAGTAAATTCTCGATTAATATGGGTAAAACTGAAAGTTGATGGAGAGAGGTGGGTGATTATTGGTGCATATGCACCTGGGCATGAGAAGAAAGATCATGAGAGGCAAGTGTTTTGGGAGCAGCTGAATGAGTGTGTTAATGGTTTTGATGCACGAGACCGGGTTATAGTGATGGGTGATTTGAATGCAAAGGTGAGTAATGTGGCAGTTGAGGGAATAATTGGTATACATGGGGTGTTCAGTGTTGTAAATGGAAATGGTGAAGAGCTTGTAGATTTATGTGCTGAAAAAGGACTGATGATTGGGAATACCTGGTTTAAAAAGCGAGATATACATAAGTATACTTATGTAAGTAGGAGAGATGGCCAGAGAGCGTTATTGGATTACGTGTTAATTGACAGGCATGCGAAAGAGAGACTTTTGGATGTTAATGTGCTGAGAGGTGCAACTGGAGGGATGTCTGATCATTATCTTCTGGAGGCTAAGGTGAAGATTTGTATGGGTTTTCAGAAAAGAAGAGTGAATGTTGGGGTGAAGAGGGTGGTGAGAGTAAGTGAGCTTGGGAAGGAGACCTGTGTGAGGAAGTACCAGGAGAGACTGAGTACAGAATGGAAAAAGGTGAGAACAATGGAAGTAAGGGGAGTGGGGGAGGAATGGGATGTATTTAGGGAATCAGTGATGGATTGCGCAAAAGATGCTTGTGGCATGAGAAGAGTGGGAGGTGGGTTGATTAGAAAGGGTAGTGAGTGGTGGGATGAAGAAGTAAGAGTATTAGTGAAAGAGAAGAGAGAGGCATTTGGACGATTTTTGCAGGGAAAAAATGAAATTGAGTGGGAGATGTATAAAAGAAAGAGACAGGAGGTCAAGAGAAAGGTGTAAGAGGTGAAAAAAAGGGCAAATGAGAGTTGGGGTGAGAGAGTATCATTAAATTTTAGGGAGAATAAAAAGATGTTCTGGAAGGAGGTAAATAAAGTGCGTAAGATAAGGGAGCAAATGGGAACTTCAGTGAAGGGCGCAAATGGGGAGGTGATAACAAGTAGTGGTGATGTGAGAAGGAGATGGAGTGAGTATTTTGAAGGTTTGTTGAATGTGTTTGATGATAGAGTGGCAGATATAGGGTGTTTTGGTCGAGGTGGTGTGCAAAGTGAGAGGGTTAAGGAAAATGATTTGGTAAACAGAGAAGAGGTAGTGAAAGCTTTGCGGAAGATGAAAGCCGGCAAGGCAGCAGGTTTGGATGGTATTGCAGTGGAATTTATTAAAAAAGGGGGTGACTGTATTGTTGACTGGTTGGTAAGGTTATTTAATGTATGTATGACTCATGGTGAGGTGCCTGAGGATTGGCGGAATGCGTGCATAGTGCCATTGTACAAAGGCAAAGGGGATAAGAGTGAGTGCTCAAATTACAGAGGTATAAGTTTGTTGAGTATTCCTGGTAAATTATATGGGAGGGTATTGATTGAGAGGGTGAAGGCATGTACAGAGCATCAGATTGGGGAAGAGCAGTGTGGTTTCAGAAGTGGTAGAGGATGTGTGGATCAGGTGTTTGCTTTGAAGAATGTATGTGAGAAATACTTAGAAAAGCAAATGGATTTGTATGTAGCATTAATGGATCTGGAGAAGGCATATGATAGAGTTGATAGAGATGCTCTGTGGAAGGTATTAAGAATATATGGTGTGGGAGGAAAGTTGTTAGAAGCAGTGAAAAGTTTTTATCGAGGATGTAAGGCATGTGTACGTGTAGGAAGAGAGGAAAGTGATTGGTTCTCAGTGAATGTAGGTTTGCGGCAGGGGTGTGTGATGTCTCCATGGTTCTTTAATTTGTTTATGGATGGGGTTGTTAGGGAGGTAAATGCAAGAGTTTTGGAAAGAGGGGCAAGTATGAAGTCTGTTGGGGATGAGAGAGCTTGGGAAGTGAGTCAGTTGTTGTTCGCTGATGATACAGCGCTGGTGGCTGATTCATGTGAGAAACTGCAGAAGCTGGTGACTGAGTTTGGTAAAGTGTGTGGAAGAAGAAAGTTAAGAGTAAATGTGAATAAGAGCAAGGTTAATGGTACAGTAGGGTTGAGGGTCAAGTCAATTGGGAGGTGAGTTTGAATGGAGAAAAACTGGAGGAAGTGAAGTGTTGTAGATATCTGGGAGTGGATCTGGCAGCGGATGGAACCATGGAAGCGGAAGTGGATCATAGGGTGGGGGAGGGGGCAAAAATTCTGGGGGCCTTGAAGAATGTGTGGAAGTCGAGAACATTATCTCGGAAAGCAAAAATGGGTATTTTTGAAGGAATAGTGGTTCCAACAATGTTGTATGGTTGCGAGGCGTGGGCTATGGATAGAGTTGTGCGCAGGAGGATGGATGTGCTGGAAATGAGATGTTTGAGGACAATGTGTGGTGTGAGGTGGTTTGATCGAGTGAGTAACGTAAGGGTAAGAGAGATGTGTGGAAATAAAAAGAGTGTGGTTGAGAGAGCAGAAGAGGGTGTTTTGAAGTGGTTTGGGCACATGGAGAGAATGAGTGAGGAAAGATTGACCAAGAGGATATATGTGTCGGAGGTGGAGGGAACGAGGAGAAGAGGGAGACCAAATTGGAGGTGGAAAGATGGAGTGAAAAAGATTTTGTGTGATCGGGGCCTGAACATGCAGGAGGGTGAAAGGAGGGCAAGGAATAGAGTGAATTGGAGCGATGTGGTATACCGGGGTTGACGTGCTGTCAGTGGATTGAATCAAGGCATGTGAAGCGTCTGGGGGTAAACCATGGAAAGCTGTGTAGGTATGTATATTTGCGTGTGTGGACGTATGTATATACATGTGTATGGGGGGGGGTTGGGCCATTTCTTTCGTCTGTTTCCTTGCGCTACCTCGCAAACGCGGGAGACAGCGACAAAGTATAATAAAAAAAATATATATATATATATATATATATATATATATATATATATATATATATATATATATATATATATATATATATATATATCCCTGGGGATAGGGGATTAAGAATACTTCCCACGTATTCCCTGCGTGTCGTAGAAGGCGACTAAAAGGGCAGGGAGCGGGGGGCTGGAAATCCTCCCCTCTCGTTTTTTTTTTTTTTTTTTTTTTTCCAAAAGAAGGAACAGAGTGGGGCCAGGTGAGGATATTCCAACAAAGGCCCAGGCTTCTGTTCTTAACGCTACCTCGCTAGCGCGGGAAATGGCGAATAGTTTAAAAGAAAGAATATATATATATTTATTATTATTTTTTTATTATACTTTGTCGCTGTCTCCCGCGTTTGCGAGGTAGCGCAAGGAAACAGACGAAAGAAATGGCCCAACCCCCCCATACACATGTATATACATACCTACACAGCTTTCCATGGTTTACCCCAGACGCTTCACATGCCTTGATTCAATCCACTGACAGCACGTCAACCCCGGTATACCACATCGCTCCAATTCACTCTATTCCTTGCCCTCCTTTCACCCTCCTGCATGTTCAGGCCCCGATCACACAAAATCTTTTTCACTCCATCTTTCCACCTCCAATTTGGTCTCCCTCTTCTCCTCGTTCCCTCCACCTCCGACACATATATCCTCTTGGTCAATCTTTCCTCACTCATTCTCTCCATGTGCCCAAACCACTTCAAAGCACCCTCTTCTGCTCTCTCAACCACGCTCTTTTTATCTCCACACAACTCTCTTACCCTTACGTTACTCACTCGATCAAACCACCTCACACCACACATTGTCCATTTTTTTTTTTTTTTTTTCCAAAAGAAGAAACAGAGAAAGGGGCCAGGTGAGGATATTCCCTCAAAGGCCCAGTCCTCATCCTCTGTTCTTAACGCTACCTCGCTAATGCGGGAAATGGCGATTAGTATAAAAAAAAAAAAATATATATATATATATATATATATATATATATATATATATATATATATATATATAAGGGTAAGAGAGATGTGTGGAAATAAAAAGAGCGTGGTTGAGAGAGCAGAAGAGGGTGTTTTGAAATGGTTTGGGCACATGGAGAGAATGAGTGAGGAAAGATTGACCAAGAGGATATATGTGTCGGAGGTGGAGGGAACGAGGAGAAGAGGGAGACCAAATTGGAGGTGGAAAGATGGAGTGAAAAGGATTTTGTGTGATAGGGGCCTGAACATGCAGGAGGGTGAAAGGAGGGCAAGGAATAGAGTGAATTGGAGCGATGTGGTATACAGGGGTTGACGTGCTGTCAGTGGATTGAATCAAGGCATGTGAAGCGTCTGGGGTAAACCATGGAAAGCTGTGTAGGTATGTATATTTGCGTGTGTGGACGTGTGTATGTACATGTGTATGGGGGGGGTTGGGCCATTTCTTTCGTCTGTTTCCTTGCGCTACCTCGCAAACGCGGGAGACAGCGACAAAGTATAAAAAAAAAAAAAAAAAAAAAAAAAAAAAAAATATATATATATATATATATATATATATATATATATATATATATATATATATATATATATATATATATATATATATATATTATTTATTCATTTTACTTTGTTGCTGTCTCCCACGTTAGCAAGGTAGCATAAAACATTGTTGGAACCACTATTCCTTCAAACATACCCATTTTTGCTTTCTGAGATAATGTTCTCAATTTCTACACATTCTTCAACGCTCCCAGAATTTTCGCCCTCTCCCCCACCCTATGATTCACTTCCGCTTCCATGGTTCCATCCGCTCCCAAATCCACTCCCTGATATCTAAAACACTTCAGTTCCTCCAGTTTTTCTCCAATCAAACTTAACTCCCAATTGACTTGTCCCTCAACCATACTAATAACAGACATAAACATAAATACACATGTACATATTCATATTTGCTGCCTTCATCCATTCCCCTCGCCACCTCACCACACATGAAAAACAGCACCCCCCTCTCCTCTGCGCGCGAGGTAGCGCTAGGAAAAGACAACAAAGGCCACATTCATTCACACTCACTCTATAGCTGTTATGTGTAATGCACCGAAACCACAGCTCCCTTTCCACATCCAGGCCCCACAAAAATTTCCATGGTTTACCCCAGATGCTTCATGTGCCCTGGTTCAATCCACTAACGGCACGCCCACCCCGGTATACCACATCATTCCAATTCACTCTATTCCTTGCATGCCTTTCACTCTCCTGTTCGTTTAGGCCCCGATCATTCAAAATCTTTTTCACTCCATCCTTCCACCTCCAATTTACTCTCCTACCTCTCCTCATTCCCTCCACCTCTGACAAATATATCCTCTTTGTCAATCTTTCCTCATTCATTCTCTCCATGTGACCAAACCAATTCAATACACCCTCTTCTGCTCTCTCAACCACACTCTTTTTATTACCACACATCTCTCTTACCTTTCATTACTTACTCAATCAAACTACCTCACACTATATATTGTCCTCAAACATTTCATTTCCAACACATTCACTTTCTTCCGCACAATCCTATCTACAACCCACGCCTCACAACCATATAACATTGTTGGAACCACTATTCCTTCAAACATACCCATTTTTGCTCTTCAAGACAACATTCTCGTTTTCCACACATTCTTCAATGCTCCCAGAACCTTTGCCCCCTCCCCCACCCTGTGACTCACTTCTGCTTCCATCCGCTGCTAAATCCAGTCACAGATATCTGAAACACTTCACTTCCTCCAGTTTTTCTCCATTCAAACTTACCTCCCAATTAACTTGTCCCTCAACAATACTGTACCTAATTACCTTGCTCTTATTCACATTTATTCTCGGCTTTCTTCTTTCACACACCTTACCAAACTCAGTCACCAGCTTCTACAGTTTCTCACTCGAATCAGCCACCAGCGCTGTATCATTGGCGAACAACAACTGACTCACTTCCCAAGCCCTCTCATCCACAACAGACTGCATACTTGCCCCTCTTTCCAAAACTCTTGTATTCACCTTCCTAGCAACACCATCCATAAACAAATTAAACAACCATGGAGACATCACGCACCCCTGCCGCAAACCGACTTTCACTGGAAAACCAATCACTTTCCTCTCTTCCTACTCGTACACATGCGTTACATCCTTGGTAAAAACTTTTCACTGTTTGTAGCAATTTACCTTCCACACCATATACTCTTAATACCTTCCACAAAGCATCTCTATCAACTCTATCATATGCCTCCTCCAGATCCATAAATGCTACATACAAATCCATCTATTTTTTTAAGTATTTCTCACATTCATTCTTTAAAGTAAACACCTGATTCACACATCCTCTACCACTTCTAAAACCATATTGCTCTTCCCAAATCTGATGCTCTGTACATGCCTTTACTCTCTCAATTAATACCCTCCCAAATAATTTCCCAGGGATATTCAACAAACTTATACCTCTGTAATTTGAGCACTCACCTTTATCCCCTTTGCCTTTGTACAATGGAACTATGCATACATTCCACCAATCCTCAGGCACTTTGCCTTGAACCATACATACATTGAATATCATCACCAACCAGTCAACAACACAGTCATCCACTTTTTTAATAAATTTCACTGCAATACCATCCAAACCCACCACCTTGCCGGCTTTCATCTTCTGCAAAGCTTTCACTACCTCTTCTCTATTTACTAAACCATTTTCCCTGACCCTCTCACTTCGCACTCCACCTCGAACAAAACATCCTATGTCTGCCACTCTATCATCAAACACATTCAACAAATCTTCAAAATCCATTTCCTCACTTCATCACTACTCGTTATTGCCTTCCCATTTCCCCCCTTCATCGATGTTCCCATTTGTTCTCTTGTCTTATGCATTTTATTTACCTCCTTCCAAAACATCTTTTTATTCTCCTTAAAATTTAATGATACTCTCTCAACCCAACTCTCATTTGCCTTCTTTTTTACCTCTTGCACCTTTCTCTTGACATAATGCCTCTTTCTTTTATACATCTCCAAGTCATTCGCACTATTTCCCTGCAAAAATCGTCCAAACATCTCTCTCTTCTCTTTCACTAACAATCTTACATCATTCCACTACTCACTACCCATTCTAATCTGCCCATCTCTCACCTTTCTCAAGCCACAAGCATCTTTTGTGCATGCAATCACTGCTTCCCTAAATATGTCTCAATGCTCTCCCACTCCCCTTACATCATCTGCTCTCACCTCCTTTCTAAGCTCACTTACTCTCACCACTCTCTTCATCCCAACATTCTCTCTTTTCTGAAAACCTCTACAAATCTTCATCTTTACCTCCACAAGATAATGATCAGACATCCCTCCAGTTGCCCCTCACAGCACATTACCATTCAAAAGTCTCTCTTTCACACACCTATCAATTGACATGTAATCCAATAATGCTCTCTGGCCTACTCTCCTACTTACATATGTAAACTTATGTATATATCTCTTTTTAAACCAGGTATTCCCACTCACCAGTCATTTTTAAGCACATAAATCTACAAGCTCTTCACCATTTCCATTTAGAACAATGAACACCCCATGTACAAAAATTATACCCTCAACTGCCACATTACTCACCTTTGCATTCAAATCACCCATCACTATAACCCGGTCTCTTGCATCAATGCTGCTAAGACACACTCACTCAGCTGTTCCCAAAACACTTGTCTCTCATGATCTTTCCTCTCATGACCAGGTGCATAGGCATCAATAATCACCCATCTCTCTCTCTCTATCCATTTTCAGTTTTACCTCTACCAAACTAGAGTCTATTTTCTTACACTCTATCACATATTCCCACAATTTCTGTTTCAGGAGTAGTGCTACTCCTTCCTTTGCTCTGGTCCCCTCACCATCACATGACTTTACTCCTAAGACATTCCCAAACCACTCTTCCCCTTTACCCTTAAGCTTTGTTTCACTCAGAGCCAAAACATCCAGGTTTCTTTCCTCAAAGATACTACCTATTTCTCCTTTTTTCTCATCTTGGTTACATCCACACACATTTGAACACCCCAATCTGAGCCTTCGAGGAGGATGAGCACTCCTCGCATGAATCTTTCTTCTGTTTCCCCTTTTAGAAAGTTTAAATATAATCTGGGGTTTCTAGCACCCCTGCTCCCATCCCCTTTAGTCGCCTTGCACAACACGCAGAGAATGTGTGGGAAGTATTCTTTCTCCCCTATCCCCAGATAGGGGAGAAAGATATATACATATATACACATATGCACATATTCATGCTCGCTTGCCTTCATCAATGTATTCTCTGCATGTTGTACAACTCAGCTAATTGGGGAGGGAGCGAGGGGCTGGAAATCCTCCCCTCCAGGTTTTACTTCTCCAAAGGAAGAAACAGAGAAGGGGGCTAAGTGAGGATTTTGCATCTTGGGCTCAGTCTTCTGCTCTTAATGCTACATCATGGAAGCAAAATATGGTGAATATGTAGAGGTTTTCAGAAAAGAGAGAATGTTGGGGAGAAGAGAGTGGTAAGAGTAAGTGAGCTTGGAAAGGAGACTTCAGGGAGGAAGTACCAGGAGACACTGAGTGTAGAATGGCAAAAGGTGAAAGCAAACGACATGAGGGGAGTGGGAGAAGAATGGGACATATTTAGGGAAGCAGTGATGGCTTGCACAAAAGATGCTTGTGGCATGAGAAAGGTGGGACATGGGCTGATTAGAAAGGGTAGTGAGTGGTGGGATGAAGAAGTAAGGTTGTTAGTGAAAAAGAAGAGAGAGGCATTTGGACGATTTTTGCAGGGATGCAGTGCAAATGACCGGAAGATTTGTAAAAGAAAGTGGTAAGAGGTCAAGAGAAAGGTGCAAGAGGTGAAAAACATGGCAAATGAGAGTTGGGATGAGAGAGTATCATTGAATTTTAGGGAGAATAAAAAGATGTTTTGGTAGGAGGTAAAGTGCGTAAGACAAGAAAACAAATGGAAATATAGGTGAAGGGGACAAATGGGGAGGTAATAACAAATAGCGATGAAGTCAGGAGACAGAGCGAGAATCTTGAAGGTTTGTTGAATATGTCTGATGACAGAGTGGCAGATATAGAGTGTTTTGGTCAGGGTGGTGTGCAAAGTGAGAGGGGTCAGGGAGAATGGTTTGGTAAACAGAGAAGAGGTAATGAAAGCTTTGCAGACGATGAAAGCTGGAAAGGTGGTGGGTTTGGATGGTATTGCAAAGGAATTTATCAAAAAAAGGGGATGACTGTGTTGTTGATTGGTTGGTAAGGATATTCAATGTATGTATGGATCATGGTGAAGTGCCTGAGGATTAGCGAAATGCATGCATAGTGTCATTGTACAGAGGCAAAGAGGATAAAGGTGAGTGTTCAAATTACAGAGACTAAGTTTGTTGAGTATTCCTGGGAAATTATATGGGAGGGTACTGACTGAGAGAAAAAAGGCATGTACAGAGCATAAGACTGGGGAAGAGCAGTGTGGTTTCAGAAGCGGTAAAGGATGTGTGGATCAGGTGTTTGCTTTGAAGAGTGTATGTGAGAAATACTTAGAAAAATCAATGGATCTGTGTGTAGCATTTATGGATCTGAAGAAGGCATATGATAGGGTTGATAGAGATGCTTTGAGGAAGGTTTTAAGAGTATATGGTGTGGGAGGTAAGTGGCTAGAAGCAGTGAAAAGTTTTTACCAAGGATGTAAGGCATGTGTACGAGTAGGAAGAGAGAGAGGAAAGTGATTGGTTCCCAGTGAATGTTGGTTTGCAGCAGGGGTGTGTGATGTCTCCATGGTTGTTTAATCTGTATATGGATAGGGTAGTTAGGGAGGTAAAAGCAGGAGTTTTGGAGAAAGGGGCAAGTATGAAGCTGGTTGGGGATGAGAGGGCATGAGTAGTGAGTCAGTTATTGCTTGCCGATGATACAGCTTTAGTGGCTGACTCGAGTGAGAAACTGCAGAAGTTGGCTGAGTTTGAAAAAGTATGTGAAAGGGGAAAGTTGAGAGTAAATGTGAATAAGAGCAAGGTTATTACGTTCAGTAGGGTTGAGTGACAAGTCAATTGGGATGTAAGTTTGAATGGAGAAAAACTGGAGGAAATGTTTTAGATATCTGTGAGTGGACTTAGCAGCGAATAGAACCATGGAAGTGGAAGTGAGTCACAAAGTGGGGGAGGGGGTGAAGGTTCTGGGAGCAATGAAGAATGTGTGGAAGGATAGAGCATTATCTTGGAGAGCAAAATTGGGTATGTTTGAAGTAATAGTAGTTGCAACAATATTATATGGTTGCGAGACCAGGGCTATAGATAGGGTTGTATGGAGGAGGATGGATGTGTTGGAAATGAAATGTTAAGGACACTAAGTGGTGCGAGGTGGTTTGATTGAGTAAGTACTGAAAGGGTAAGAGAGATGTTTGGAAATAAAAAGAGTGTAGCTGAAAGAGCAGAAGTGGGTGTGTTGAAATGGTTTGTTCACATGGAGAGAATGAGTAAGGAAAGATTGACAAAGAGGATATATGTGTCAGAGGTGGAGGGAACAAGAAGCAGGAGACCAAACTGGAGGAGGAAGGATGGAGTGAAACAAGATTTTGAGCAATTGGGGCCTGAGCATATAGGTGGGTGAGAGGCATGCAACGAGGCATGCAAGGAATAGAGTAACTTGGAACAGTGTGGTATACTGGGGTCGACAAGCTATTAATGGACTGAGCCAGGCACGTGAAATGTCTGGGGTATATGTGTGTATATGTATGTATATGAATGTGTATGGGCGTTTATGTATATGAATGTGCATATGAGGGGATGGGACTTCTTTCATCTGTTTCCTGATGCTACGTTGCTGATGCAATTAAGTATAATAAATAAATAATTATTACTTATTCATTTTCTTATACATTCACTGTACTTGATTGCACTAGCCTGAGCCAGCCAGGCAATCATTTTACTGACCAACCCCTAAAGTGGATGATCAGCTGGGTTGAATGTGGACCATCTGCCTTATCCAGGATTCAAATCTATGAGCTCGAACCTGGGAGGCCCATGAATGCATCATGGTCAGGAACGCTAAGTGCTACACCATAGACACGTTAATGCAGATGGCAAATATGCTTCACAGCCAATAGGTGGGTGTATATATCATACAGTTCAAAGGCAAGAAATATTCATTAACTATGTTTTATGAACAAACCAGAAGTTAGTGAACAAGAGAAATATATCTAATGGACACTGTAAGCATATCATTTCTTATAACACATGTTACTGAACATATTTCATTGTACATAATGAAAAGACAGTGTACACAGTAAGCGTTTAGTGGACAAAACAGATATGCCATTTCACCTGAAAGATAAGCCAACTAAATATTTAAGTTAGCTATGTTAATGAATATACTTCACTGAATGGAATACTGTCGCAAATGATGACACAGAATATCTTTTTGAAAAAAAACACTGTGTTTACTCACCTTAAGGGAAAGCAGCCTATGCATCATATTGGGATAGCCTTGCTGCGCAGCCAGGTGAAGAAGGGTGAAGCCATCTGAGCGGCAGGCATCTAAGGCACAAACGGCAGTTTCCTCTATCACTTTCACAATGCCTAGCCCAACCTCTTCCCGTGCTATAGTGCGCCAGTCCTTGTCTGGAAGAAGCAAGCAATGTTATGATCCACTTCTTATTACATTTCATATGTTTAAAGCACCATCATCCTTGCAGAGACACCTTCATCTCAAATGCAGATGAACTACCCAGTAAGTAGTAGTTGGATGGCAATACCTGGGTACTGAGAGGGTTAGTAACAGCTGTGTACTGAGCCAGCACTTCACTGGTTGTCAAGCTGCATTCCTCTGACCAAGGTAGGTGTCTTTTCTTTCTGTCTCACCCACACATGGACTGCTGGCATTCTGTCCACAAATAACAATCTCTCCATATCAAACATAATACTCAACAACACTTAACTTACACAACTCATTCTTTGTAACTCTAGATTTTCCTGTGGCGAGCAAAATGGTAGGAGCAATGGAGAGTAGTAGGCATGAACATTTGACAGGAACATTAGGCAGAATCATTGGGTAGAAGTAGCAGGTAAGAGCATTGGCTGAGAGCATTAGGTAGAAGTAGTGGGTTGGAACGTTAAGCAGGAACATTAACTAAGCTAGAGCTGCCCTTTGCCAATGCCCTGTCAAGGGTGTCGCTAGAGGCTAAGAAGCAGTACTGGAGTTCAACAATTATGAAGACTTCTCCAATGCCCATCCCCTTGTGGGAGTTCCCAAAGCGAATGGGCATCAGAGATACAGACAGAAAGATAAATAGCTAGACTAATCAGGTTTATCATAATCTTCAACATCATAGAGGATAAATCTATCATTCTCATTGGAATTTCCAACACAGCACATAATCTAACCAGGGCCATTATAATACCAATCAACATCACAATTGTTGATGGACTAAATCTCTCCCAACACTATACTTGTTAATGTATTTAATCTTATTTAATCAAGTTGATGAGAATCTTTCCAACATCACATGTGTTAATAATTTTAAGAATTTAATCAAAGTCTCCTCAAACACCATACATGTTGATCAACTAACTATTTATTTCTTTATTTTGCTTTGTCGCTGTCTCCCGCGTTAGCGAGGTAGCGCAAGGAAACAGACGAAAGAAATAGCCTAACCCACCCCCATACACATGTATATACATACACGTCCACACACGCAAATATACATACCCATACATCTCTATGTACACATATATATACACACAGACACATACATATATACACATGCACACAATTCACACTGTCTGCCTTTATTCATTCCCATCGCCACCTCGCCACACATGGAATAACATCCCCCTCCCCCCCTCATGTGTGCGAGGTAGCACTAGGAAAAGACAACAAAGGCCCCATTTGTTCACACTCAGTCTCTGGCTGTCATGCAGTAATGCCCGAAACCACAGCTCCCTTTCCACATGCAGGCCCCACAGAACTTTCCATGGTTTACCCCAGACGCTTCACATGCCCTGATTCAATCCACTGACAGCACGTCGACCCCGGTATACCACATCGATCCAATTTACTCTATTCCTTGCCCGCCTTTCACCCTCCTGCTTGTTCAGGCCCCGATCACTCAAAATCTTTTTCACTCAATCTTTCCACCTCCAATTTCATCTCCCACTTCTCGTTCCCTCCACCTCTGACACATATCCTCTTGGTCAATCTTTCCTCACTCATTCTCTCCATGTGACCAAACCATTTCAAAACACCCTCTTCTGCTCTCTCAACCATGCTCTTTTCATTTCCACACATTTCTCTTACCCTTACATTACTTACTCGATCAAACCACCTCACACCACATATTGTCCTCAAACATCTCACTTCCAGCACATCCATCCTCCTGCGCACAACTCTATCCATAGCCCATGCCTCGCAACCATAAAACATTGTTGGAACCACTATTCCTTCAAACATACCCATATTTG
This sequence comes from Panulirus ornatus, assembly GCF_036320965.1. Taxonomy (NCBI): domain Eukaryota; kingdom Metazoa; phylum Arthropoda; class Malacostraca; order Decapoda; family Palinuridae; genus Panulirus; species Panulirus ornatus. The sequence goes on along the minus strand of NC_092234.1, from coordinate 20,782,381 downwards.
CTTTCCGAGATAATGTTCTCGACTTCCACACATTCTTCAAAGCTCCCAGGATTTTCGCCCCCTCCCCCACCCTATGATTCACTTCCGCTTCCATGGTTCCATTCGCTGTCAGATCCACTCCCAGATATCTAAAACACTTTACTTCCTCCAGTTTTTCTCCATTCAAACTTACCCCCCAACTGACTTGACCCTCAACCCTACTGTACCTAATAACCTTGCTCTTATTCACATTTACTCTTAACTTTCTTCTTTCACACAATTTACCAAACTCAGTCACCAGCTTCTGCAGTTTCTCACACGAATCCGCCACCAGCGCTGTATCATCAGCGAACAACAACTGACTCACTTCCCAAGCTCTCTCATCCCCAACAGACTTCATACTTGCCCCTCTTTCCAAAACTCTTGCATTCACCTCCCTAACAACCCCATCCATAAACAAATTAAAGAACCATGGAGACATCACACACCCCTGCCGCAAACCTACATTCATTGAGAAAAAATCACTTTCCTCTCTTCCTACATGTACACATGCCTTATATCCTCGATAAAAACTAACTAGTTTCATTTATATTCATTTACTCATCTTGCTTTGTCGCTGTCTCCTGCGTTAGCGAGGTAACGCAAGGAAACAGACGAAAAGAATGGCCCAACCCACCCATATACATATGTATATACATACACGTCTATACACGCAAATATACACACCTATACATCTCAATGTACACATATATATACACACACATAGACACATGTACATAATTCATACTTTCTGCCTTTATTTATTCCATCGCCACCTCACCACATATGGAATAACATCCCCCTCCCCCCTCATGTGTGTGAGGTAGAGCTAGGAAAAGACAACAAAGGCCCCATTCGTTCACACTCAGTCTCTAGCTGTCATGTAATAATGCACCGAAACCACAGCTCCCTTTCCACATCCAGGCCCCACAGAACTTTCCATGGTTTACCCCAGACACTTCACATGCCCTGGTTCAATCCACTGACAGCACATCGACCCCGGTATATCACATCGTTCCAATTCACTCTATTCCTTGCACGCCTTTCACCCTCCTGCATGTTCAGGTCCCGTTCACTCAAAATCTTTTTCACTCCATCTTTCCACCTCCAATTTGGTCTCCCACTTCTCCTCGTTCCCTCCACCTCTGACACATATATCCACTTGGTCAATCTTTCCTCACTCATTCTCTCCATGTGACCAAACCATTTCAAAACACCCACTTCTGCTCTCTCAACCACACTATTTTTGTTTCCACACATCTCTCTTACCCTTACATTACTTACTCGATCAAACAACCTCACACCACATACTGTCCTCAAACATCTCATTTCCAGCACATCCACCCTACTGCGCACAACTCTATCCATAGCCCACGCCTCACAGCCATACAACACTGTTAGAACCACTATTCCTTCAAACATACCCATTTTTGCTTTCCAAGATAATGTTCTCGACTTCCACACATTCTTCAACGCTCCCAGAATTTTCACCCCCTCCCCCACCCTATGATTCACTTCTGCTTCCATGGTTCCATCCGCTGCCAGATTCACTCCCAGATATCTAAAACACTTTACTTCCTCCAGTTTTGACTTGACCCTCAACCCTACTGTACCTAATAACCTTGCTCTTATTCACATTTACTCTTAACAATCTTCTTTCACACACTTTACCAAACTCAGTCACCAGCTTCTGCAGTTTCTCACCCGAATCAGCCACCAGCGCTGTATCATCAGCGAACAACAACTGACTCACTTCCCAAGCTCTCTCATCCACAACAGACTGCATACTTGCCCCTCTTTCCAAAACTCTTGCATTCACCTCCCTAACAACCCCATCCATAAACAAATCAAACAACCATGGAGACATCACACACCCTTGCCGCAAACCTACATTCACTGAGAACCAATCGCTTTCCTCTCTTCCTACGCATACACATGCCTTATATCCTCGATAAAGACTTTTCACTGCTTCTAACAACTTGCCTCCCACAACATATATTCTTAATACCTTCCACAGAGCATCTCTATCAACTCTATCATATGCCTTCTTCAGATCCATAAATGCTACATACAAATCCATTTGCTTTTCTAAGTATTTCTCACATACATTCTTCAAAGCAAACACCTGATCCACACATCCTCTACCACTTCTGAAACCACACTGCTCTTCCCCAATCTGATGCTCTGTACATGCCTTCACCCTCTCAATCAATACCCTCACATATAATTTACCAGGAATACTCAACAAACTTATACCTCTGTAATTTGAGCACTCACTCTTATCCCCTTTGCCTTTGTACAATGGCACTATGCAAGCATTCTGCCAATCCTCAGGCACATCACCATGAGTCATACATACATTAAATAAGCTTACCAACCAGTCAACAATACAGTCACCCCCTTTTTTAATAAATTCCACTGCAATACCATCCAAACCTGCTGCCTTGCCGGCTTTCATCTTCCGCAACGTTTTTACAACCTCTTCTCTGTTTACCAAATCATTTTCCCTAACCCTCTCACTTTGCACACCACCTCCACCAAAACACCCTATATCTGCCACTCTATCATCAAACACATTCAACAAACCTTCAAAATACTCACTCCATCTCCTTCTCACGATCACCATTACTTGTTATCACCTCCCCATTAGCCCCCTTCACTGAAGTTCCCATTTGCTACCTTGTCTTATGCACTTTATTTACCTCCTTCCAGAACATCTTTTTTTTTTTTTTTTTCCCCCCAAACTATTCGCCATTTCCCGCATTAGCGAGGTAGCGTTAAGAACAGAGGACTGGGCCTTGAGGGAATACCCTCACCTGGCCCAATTCTCTGTTCCTTCTTTTGGAAAATTAAAAAAAAAAAAAAAAAAAAAATTAAAAAAACATCTTTTTATTCTCCCTAAAATTTAATGATACTCTCTCACCCCAACTCTCATTTGCCCTCTTTTTCACCTCTTGCACTTTCTCTTGACCTCCTGCCTCTTTCTTTTATACATCTCCCACTCATTTGCATTTTTACCTTGCAAAACTCGTCCAAATGCCTCTCTCATCTCTTTCACTAATAATCTTACTTCTTCATTCCACCACTCACTACCCTTTCTAATCAACCCACCTCCCACACTTCTCATGCCACAAGCATCTTTTGCGCAAGCCATCACTGCTTCCCTAAATACATCCCATTCCTCCCCCACTCCCCTTACCTTCTTTGTTCTCACCTTTTTCCATTCTGTACTCAGTCTCTCCTGGTACTTCCTCACACAAGTCTCCTTCCCAAGCTCACTTACTCTCACCACTCTCTTCACCCCAACATTCTCTCTTCTTTTCTGAAAACCCCTACAAATCCTTATATCTTTCCAATACCATTCTTGTTCCTGCAATAAAGAGGTTAATTAGAATTTACTCCATCATCCCTATTGATAAACTGAATACCACAGGTTAATGATAGTCTCACATACTTACACCATACTTACCATAACTTTGTCAGATTGTTCCCAAGACCATTCTTATTAAACTAATGAAGTTCATACAATCTCTGAAACCTATCCTCATATTTCTTAGCAATAAAATAACCAAATTCCTAAAACTCCTGAAGCAAAAATTTTGATACACTATTGAAATTAATCAGAATCCTCTACACATATCCCTTCATAAACTCAGAAAATGCTTTGAAATATTTCCAAAAAATAGGACTGTTGCTAAATCAACAAAGCTATGAGCTTTTCAGTGAATTTCAAAACATGCATTTCTTATTGCCTCCTTCAGTTGTTTCAGATGATCATTATCTTTCTCTCACTCCCCAAAACATACAATACAGTTACTTCCTTTTGAATACCAAGAGGCACGGTAATCCAAAGGATTTAAGAGGGTGATCTGATGGCATATGTAAGAATAGCAAAGGAAGGTCCTGGCAACTTACCCATCCCCATGCCTTCCTACAGAAAGAACAAAGATCATTCATGCCCTAAAGTAGAATCTAAATACTACAAGAGTGCAAGATCATCTTCATGATGATGCATATGATATTCAGAGCTTGAAGTTCAGGGTAACTGTAACTAGCATTACAGATGATCTTCATTAGGGACTCACATGCTAAATCAAGATATCAAGTTAATCTAACTGTTAGTGGCAACACTGTGATCAAGAAGTCATCTTATATGAGGATCTATCCCTGTCAATGGATGAAAAAGAGTACATCATCATCAAGGTTCTTCTCATCAAAAAAAAAAAAGAAGAAAAAAAAAATACCCAGACCCTGTATGAAGCACAGGCTTGAAGCTGTAAGAGTCCAATGAGAGGGATCCTATGGTCACATAATCATATGTATATTTGTTTTAATTGATCACCATTTCCTGTGTTAGCGAGGTAGCACCAAGAAAGAACCAACCACTCATATATACATACACAAACATACACATACATATGCATTTATCTATATTCATTATACTTTTTTGCTGTCTCCTGCGTTAGTAAGGTAGCACCAGGAAACAGACAAAAGAATGTCCCAATCCACCCACACAAAAATGTATACACATACACATCCACACACGCATATATACATGCCTATACATTTCAATGTATACATATAAATATATACATACACAGACATATACATATATACACATGTACATAATTCATACTTGCTGCCTTTATTCATTCCCATCGCCACCCCGCCACACATGAAATGACAACCCCCTCCCCCTGCATGCGCACAAAGTAGCGCTAGGAAAAGACAACAAAGGCCACATTCGTTCACACTCAGTCTCTAGCTATCATGTATAATGCACTGAAACCACAGCTCTCTTTCCACATCCAGGCCCCACATAACTTTCCATGGTTTACCCCAGAAGTTTCACACACCCTGGTTCAATCCATTGACAGCATGTCGACCCCGGTATACCACATCGTTCCAATTCACTCTATTCCTTGCACACCTTTCACCCTCCTGCATGTTCAGGCTCCAATCGCTCAAAATCTTTATCATTCCATCCTTCCACCTCCAATCTGGTCTCCCACTTCTCATTCCCTCCACCTCTGACACATATATCCTCTGTCAATTTTTCCTCACTCATTCTCTCCATTAGACCAAACCATTTCAAAACACCCTCTTCTGCTCTCTTAACCACTCTCTTTTTATTATCACACATCTCTCTTACCCTTTCATTACTTACTCGATCAAACCAACTCACACCACATATTGTCCTCAAACATCTCATTTCCAACACATTCACCCTCCTCCACACAACCCTATCTATAGCACATGCCTTGCAACCATATAACATTGTTGGAACCACTATTCCTTCAAGCATACCCATTTTTGCTTTCCGAGATAATGTTCTCAACTTCCACACGTTTTTCAACACTCCCAAAACTTTTGCCCCTTCCCCCACCCTGGAACTCACTTCTGCTTCCATGGTTCCATCCGCTGACAAATCCACTCTCAGATACCTAAAACACTTCACTTCCTCCAGTTTTCTCCATTCAAACTTACCTCCCAATTGACTTGCCCCTCAACTCTACTGTACCTAATAACCTTGCTCTTATTCAGATTTACTCTCAGCTTTCTTCTTTCACACAATTAACCAAACTCAGTCACCAGATTCTGCAGTTTCTCATCTGAATCAGCCACCAGTGCTGTATCATCAGCAAACAACAACTGACTCACTTCCCAAGCCCTCTCATCCACAATAGACTGCAAACTTGCCCCTCTTTCCAAAACTCTTGCATTCACCACCCTAACAAACCCATCCATAAACAAATTAAACAGCCATGGAGACATCACACACCCCTGCTGCAAACCGATATTCACTGAGAACCAATCGCTTTCCTCTCTTCCTACTCGTACACATGCCTTACATTCTCGATAAAAACTTTTCACTGCTTCTAGCAACTTGCCTCCCACACCATATACTTTAATACCTTCTACAGAGTATCTCTATCAACTCTATCATATGCCTTCTCCAGATCCATAAACGCTACATACAAATCCATTTGTTCTTCTAAGTATTTCTCACATACATTCTTCAAAGCATACACCTGATCTACACATCCTCTACCACTTGTGAAACCACAGTGCTCTTCCCCAATCTGATGCTCTGTACAAGCCTTCACCTTCTCAATCGATACCCTCCCATAAATTTCCAGGAATACTCAACAATCTTATACCTCAGTAATTTGAGCACTCAATTTTATCCCCTTTGCCTTTGTACAATGGCACTATGCATGCATTCTGCCATTCGTCAGGCACTTCACCATGAGCCATGCATACACTAAATATCCTTACCAACCAGTCAACAACACAGTCACCCCGTTTTCTAATAAATTCCACTGAAATACCATCCAAACCCGCCAACTTGCCGGTTTTCATCTTCCGCAAAGCTTTCACTACCTCTTTTCTGTTTACCAAATCATTCTCCCTAACCCTCTCACTTCGCACACCACCTCGACCAAAACACACTATATCTACTACTCTATCATCTAACACATTCAAAAAACCTTCAAAATACTCACTCAATCTCCTTCTCACATCACCACTACTTGTTATTACCTCCCCATTAGCCCCCTTCACCGATGTTTCCATTTGTTCTCTTGTCTTATGCACTTTATTTACCTCCTTCCAAAACATCCTTTTAATCTCCCTAAAATTCAATGACACTCTCTCACCCCAACTCTCATTTGCCCTCTTTTTCTCCTCTTGCACGTTTCTCTTGACCTCCTGCCTCTTTCTTTTATACATCTCCCAGTCATGTGCACTATTTCCCTGCAAAAATCATCAAAATGCCTCTCTTTTCTCTTTCACTGGGGATAGGGAGAATGAATATTTCTCATGTATTCCCTGCACGTTGCAGAAGGCGATTCATGGGGTAAGAGTGGTAGGCTGGAAATCCTCCCCTCCTGTTGTACTTTTTCAAAAAAAGGAACAGAGATGCAGGGTAAAGAAACAGACAAAGAAAGACCCATCCACTCATATACACACATACATACATACACATACATATACATTTCAATAAAATAATAACATCACAGGGGATATGGGAGAAAGAACATTTCCCACGTATTCCCTTCATGTCATAGAAGGCAATTAATAGAGTGAGAGTGGAAGGCTGGAAATCCTCCCCTCTTGTACTTTTTCAAAAGAAGGAACAGAGATGCAGGCCAAATGAGGATTTTTTTCCTCTGAGACTCAGTCATGTGTTCTTGACACCACCTCACCAGCACCGGGAATGGCGAGGGGCATGCATGGAATAGAGTGAACTGGAACGATGTGGTTTACCAGGGTCAACGTGCTGTCAATGGACTGAACCAGGGCATGTGAAATGTCTGGGATAAACAATGGAAAGGTCTAAGAGGCCTGAATGTGGATAGGGAGCTGTGGTTTTGGGGCATTACACATGGCAGCTCGACTGAGTGTGAACGAATGTAGCCATTTCTTTGTTTTCCTGACCCTACCTCAATGACGCAGGGTGTGGCGATGCTGTTTTCTGTGGGGCAGGGTGGCGCCGGAAATGGATGAAGGCAAGCATGAATATGTACATGTGTATATATGTATATGTTTGTGCATGTATATGTATATGTATGTATATGTGGTTATGCTGATATGTATATGTATGTACATGTGTGGGCATGTATGTATATGTGGTTATGCTGATATGTATATGTATGTACATGTGTGGGCATGTATGTATATGAGTGTATATGAGTACAGAATGGAAAAAAGTGAGAACAATGGAAGTAAGGGGACTGGGGGAGGAATGGGATGTATTTAGGGAATCAGTGATGGATTGCGCAAAAGATGCTTGTGGCATGAGAAGAGTGGGAGGTGGGTTGATTAGAAAGGGTAGTGAGTGGTGGGATGAAGAAGTAAGATTATTAGTGAAAGAGAAGAGAGAGGCATTTGGATGATTTTTGCAGGGAAAAAATGCAATTGAGTGGGAGATGTATAAAAGAAAGAGGCAGGAGGTCAAGAGAAAGGTGCAAGAGGTGAAAAAGAGGGCAAATGAGAGTTGGGGTGAGAGAGTATCATTAAATTTTAGGGAGAATAAAAAGATGTTCTGGAAGGAGGTAAATAAAGGGCGTAAGACAAGGGAGCAAAGGGGAACTTCAGTGAAGGGCGCAAATGGGGAGGTGATAACAAGTAGTGGTGATGTGAGAAGGAGATGGAGTGAGTATTTTCAAGGTTTGTTGAATGTGTTTGATGATAGAGTAGTAGATATAGGGTGTTTTGGTCAAGGTGGTGTGCAAAGTGAGAGGGTTAGGGAAAATGATTTGGTAAACAGAGAAGAGGTAGTAAAAGCTTTGCGGAAATGAAAACCGGCAAGGCAGCAGGTTTGGATGGTATTGCAGTGGAATTTATTAAAAAAGGGGGTGACTGTATTATTGACTGGTTGGTAAGGTTATTTAATGTATGTATGACTCATGGTGAGGTGCCTGAGGATTGGCGGAATGCATGCATAGTGCCATTGTACAAAGGCAAAGGGGATAAGAGTGAGTGCTCATATTACAGAGGTATAAGTTTGTTGAGTATTCCTGGTAAATTATATGGGAGGGTATTGATTGAGAGGGTGAAGGCATGTACAGAGCATCAGATTGGGGAAGAGCAGTGTGGTTTCAGAAGTGGTAGAGGATGTGTGGATCAGGTGTTTGCTTTGAAGAATGTATGTGAGAAATACTTAGAAAAGCAAATGGATTTGTATGTAGCATTTATGGATCTGGAGAAGGCATATGATAGAGTTGATAGAGATGCTCTGTGGAAGGTATTAAGAATATATGATGCGGGAGGCAAGTTGTTAGAAGAAGTGAAAAGTTTTTATCGAGGATGTAAGGCATGTGTACGTGTAGGAAGAGAGGAAAGTGATTGGTTCTCAGTGAATGTAGGTTTGCGGCAGGGGTGTGTGATGTCTCCATGGTTGTTTAATTTGTTTATGGATGGGATTGTTAGGGAGGTGAATGCAAGAGTTTTGGAAAGAGGGGCAAGTATGAAGTCTGTTGGGAATGAGAGAGCTTGGGAAGTGAGTCCGTTGTTTTTCGCTGATGATACAGCACTGGTGGCTGATTCATGTGAGAAACTGCAGAAGCTGGTGACTGAGTTTGGTAAAGTGTGTGAAAGAAGATTGTTAAGAGTAAATGTGAATAAGAGCAAGGTTATTTGGTACAGTAGGGTTGAGGGTCAAGTCAATTGGGAGGTAAGTTGAATGGAGCAAAACTGGAGGAAGTAAAGTGTTTTAGATATCTGGGAGTGGATCTGGCAGTGGATGGAACCATGGAAGCGGAAGTGGATCATAGGGTGGGGGAGGGGGCGAAAATCCTGGGAGCCTTGAAGAATGTGTGGAAGTCGAGAACATTATCTCGGAAAGCAAAAAATGGGTATGTTTGAAGGAATAGTGGTTCCAACAATGTTGTATGGTTGCGAGGCGTGGGCTATGGATAGAGTTGTGCGCAGGAGGATGGATGTGCTGGAAATGAGATGTTTGAGGACAATGTGTGGTGTGAGGTGGTTTGATTGAGTAAGTAACGTAAGGGTAAGAGAGATGTGTGGAAATAAAAAGAGCATGGTTGAGAGAGCAGAAGAGGGTGTTTTGAAATGGTTTGGGCACATGGAGAGAATGAGTGAGGAAAGATTGACCAAGAGGATATGTGTGTCGGAGGTGGAGGGAACGAGGAGAAGTGGGAGACCAAATTGGAGGTGGAAAGATGGAGTGAAAAAGATTTTGTGTGATCGGGGCCTGAACATGCAGGAGGGTGAAAGGAGGGCAAGGAATAGAGTGAATTGGATCGATGTGGTATACCGGGGTTGACGTCAGTGGATTGAATCAGGGCATGTGAAGCATCTGGGGTAAACCATGGAAAGCTGTGTAGGTATGTATATTTGCGTGTGTGGACGTATGTATATACATGTGTATGGGGGTGGGTTGGGCCATTTCTTTCGTCTGTTTCCTTGCGCTACCTCGCAAACGCGGGAGACAGCAAAAAAAAAAAAAAAAAAATGAGTGGATGGGTCTTCCTTCATCTGTTTCCTGACACTACCTTGCTGACATGGGAAATGGCGATCAAGTTTAACAAATATAAAACATATATGTAAGAAAGTAAATTCTCAATTAATATGGGTAAAACTGAAAGTTGATGGAGAGAGATGGGTGATTATTGGTGCATATGCACCTGGGCATGAGAAGAAAGGTCATGAGAGGCAAGTGTTTTGGGAGCAGCTGAATGAGCGTAAGACAAGGGAGCAAATGGGAACTTCAGTGAAGGGCGCAAATGGGGAGGTGATAACAAGTAGTGGTGATGTGAGAAGGAGATGGAGTGAGTATTTTGAAGGTTTGTTGAATGTGTTTGATGATAGAGTGGCAGATATAGGGTGTTTTGGTCGAGGTGGTGTGCAAAGTGAGAGGGTTAGGGAAAATGATTTGGTAAACAGAGAAGAGGTAGTAAAAGCTTTGTGGAAGATGAAAGCTGGCAAGGCAGCAGGTTTGGATGGTATTGCAATGGAATTTATTAAAAAAGGGGGTGACTGTATTGTTGACTGGTTGGTAAGGTTATTTAATGTATGTATGACTCATGGTGAGGTGCCTGAGGATTGGCGGAATGCATGCATAGTGCCATTGTACAAAGGCAAAGGGGATAAGAGTGAGTGCTCAAATTACAGAGGTATAAGTTTCTTGAGTATTCCTGGTAAATTATATGGGAGGGTATTGACTGAGAGGGTGAAGGCATGTACAGAGCATCAGATTGGGGAAGAGCAGTGTGGTTTCAGAGGTGGTAGAGGATGTGTGGATCAGGTGTTTGCTTTGAAGAATGTATGTGAGAAATACTTAGAAAAGCAAATGGATTTGTATGTAGCATTTATGGATCTGGAGAAGGCATATGATAGAGTTGATAGAGATGCTCTGTGGAAGGTATTAAGAATATATGGTGTGGGAGGCAAGTTGTTAGAAGCAGTGAAAAGTTTTTATCGAGGATGTAAGGCATGTGTACATGTAGGAAGAGAGGGGTGATTGGTTCTCAGTGAATGCAGGTTTGCAGCAGGGGTGTGTGATGTCTCCCCATGGCTGTTTGATTTGTTTATGGATGGGGTTGTTAGAATGGTGAATGCAAGAGTTTTGGAAAGAGGGGCAAGTATGCAGTCTGTTGTGGATGAGAAAGCTTGGGAAGTGAGTCAGTTGTCGTTCGCTGATGATACAGCGCTGGTGGCTGATTCGTATGAGAAACTGCAGAAGCTGGTGACTGACTTTGGCATAATGTGTGAAAGAAGAAAGCTGAGAGTAAATGTGAATAAGAGCAAGGTTATTAGGTACAGTAGGGTTGAGGGACAAGTCAATTGGGAGGTAAGTTTGAATGGAGAAAAAGTAGAGAAAGTGATGTGTTTTAAATATCTGGGAGTGGATTTGGCAGTGGATGGAACCATGGAAGCAGAAGTGAATCATAGGGTGGGGGAGGGGGCGAAAGTTCTGGGAGCCTTGAAGACTGTGTGGAAGTCGAGAATATTATCTCAGAAAGCAAAAATGGATATGTTTGAAGGAATACTGGTTCCAACAATGTTATATGGTTGCGAGGCATGGACTATGGCCAGAGTTGTGTGGAGGAGGGTGGATGTGTTGGAAATGAGATGTTTGAAGACAATATGTAGTGTGAGGTGGTTTGATCGAGTAAGTAATAATAGGGTAAGAGAGATGTGTGGTAATAAAAAGAGTGTGGTTGAGAGAGCAGAAGAGGGTGTTTTGAAATGGTTTGGTCACATGGAGAAAATGAGTGAGGAAAGATTGACAAAGAGAATGTATGTGTCAGAGGTGGAGGGAACGAGAAGTGGGAGACCAAATTGGAGGTGGAAAGATGGGAAAAGATTTTGAGCGATAGGGGCCTGAACATGCAGGGGGGTTAAAGGTGTGCAAGGAATTCTGAACATGCAGGAGGGTTAAAGGTGTGCAAGGAATTGAGTGAATTAGAACAAGGTGGTATACCAGGGTCGACTGTCAGTGGATTGAACCACGGCATGTGAAGCGTCTGGGGTAAACCATGGAAAGTTCTGTAGGGCCTGGATGTGGAAAGGAAGCTGTGGTTTTGGTGTGTTATACATGACAGCTAGATACTGAGTGTGAATGTTGTCTTTTCCTAGCGCTCCCTCATACTCATGCTCGGGGAGGGGGTTGTCATTTCATGTGAGGTGGGCTGGCGATGGGAATGAATAAAGGCAGACAGTATGAATTATGTCCATGTGTATACATGTATATGTTTGTGTATGTATATGTTTGTATATGTTGAAATGTATAGGTATGTATATGTGCGTGTGTGGACATTTATGTATATACATGTGTATGCAGGTGAGTTGGGTCATTCTTTCATGTTTCCTTGCGCTACCTTGCTAACGCGGGAGACAGCGACAATGTACGATAATAATAATGATAATAATATTTATCTGCTTTGTCGCTGTCTCCTGCATTAGCGAGGTAGCACAAGGAAACTGACGAAAGAATGGCCCAACCCACCCACATACACCTGTATATACATACACGTCCACACACGCAAATATACATACCTATACATCTCAATTTATACATATATATACACACACAGACATATACATACATACACATGTACATAATTCATACTGTCTGCCTTTATTCATTCCCATCACCATCTTGCCACACATAAAATAACAACCCCCTCCCCCCTCATGTGTGCGAGGTAGCGCTAGGAAAATACAACAAAGGCCACATTCGTTCACACTCAGTCTCTAGCTGTCATGTAATAATGCACCGAAACCACAGCTCCCTTTCCACATCCAGGCCCCACAGAACTTTCCATGGTTTACCCCAGACGCTTCACATGCCCTGGTTCAATCCACTGACAGCACGTCGACCCTGGTATACCACATCGTTCCAATTCACTCTATTCCTTGCATGCGTTTCACCCTCCTGCATGTTCAGACCCTGATCACTCAAAATCTTTTTCACTCCATCTTTCCACCTCCAATTTGGTCTCCCACTTCTCGTTCCCTCCACCTCTGATACATATATCCTCTTGGTCAATCTTTCCTCACTCATTCTCTCCATGTGACCAAACCATTCCAAAACACCCTCTTCTGCTCTCTCAACCACACTCTTTTTATTACCACACAACTCTCTTACCCTATTATTACTTACTTGATCAAACCACCTCACACCACATATTGTCCTCAAACATCTCATTTCCAGCACATCCACCCTCCTGCGCACAACTCTATCCATAGCCCATGCCTCGCAACCATACAACATTGTTGGAACCACTATTCCTTCAAACATACCCATTTTTGCTTTCCGAGATAATGTTCTCGACGTCCACACATTCTTCAAGGCTCCCAGAATTTTCGCCCCCTCCCCCACCCTATGATTCACTTCCGCTTCCATGGTTCCATCTGCTGCCAAATCCACTCCCAGATATCTAAAACACTTCACTTCCTCCAGTTTTTCTCCATTCAAACTTACCTCCCAATTGACTTGATCCTCAACCCTCTTGTACCTAATAACGTTTTTCTTATTCACATTTACTCTCTACCTTCTGTCACATACTTTACCAAAGTCAGTCACCAGCTTCTGCAGTTTCTAACATGAATCAGCCACCAGCACTGTATCATCAGCGAACAACATCTGACTCACTTCCCAAGCTCTCTCATCCACAACAGACTGCATACTTGCCCATCTTTCCAAAACTCTTGCATTCACCATTCTAACAACCCCATCCATGAACAAATTAAACAACCATGAGAACCAATCACTTTCCTCTCTTCCTACATGTACACATGCCTTACATACTTGAAAAACTTTTCACTGCTTCTAACAACTTGCCTCCCACACCATATATCTTAATACCTTCCAACAGACCATCCTATCAACTCTAATCATATGCCTTCTCCAGATCCATAAATGCAACATACAATCCAGTTTGTTCTTCTATTATGTCTCTCATACATTCTTCAACACAGGCTTACACCTGAGCTACACATCCTCTCCAGTTGTGAAACACAGTGCTCTTCCCCATTCTGATGCTCTGTACAAGCCTTCACCTCTCAATCGATTCACTCCCCATAAATTTCCAGGAATACTCAACAATCTTATTACCTCCAGTTATGTGAGCACTCAATTTTATCCCTTTGGCCTTTGTACAATGGCACTGATGCATGCCATTCTGCCATTCGTCAGCACTTCCCATGAGCCATGCATACATTAAATATCCTACCAAAACAGTCAACAACACAGTCACCCCGTTTTCTAATAAATTCGCACTGAAATACCATCCAAACCGCCAACCTTGCCGGTTTTCTTCTTCCGCAAAGCTTTCACTACCTCTTTTGCTGTTTACCATATCAATCTCCTAACTCCCACAACTTCGCACTACCACCCTTGACCCAAACTCCCTATATCTATCTACTTCTATCCTCTAACACATCAAAAAACCTTCAAAATACTCACTCAATCTCCTCTCCACATCACCACTACTTGTTATTATCTCCCATTAGCCACCCTTCATCCAACCAATGTTTCCATTGTTCTCTGTCTTATGCAATTTATTACCTCCTTCCAAAACATCCTTATAATCTCCCTTATATTCAATGATCACGCTCCTCAGCCCCATCTCTCATTTGCCCTCTTTTTTCCGCTTGCAAACGGTTCTCTTGACCTCCTGCCGCTTTCTTTTATACATTCTCCCTGTCATGTGGCTCATTTCCCTGCAAAAATCATCATATGCTCTCTTTTCTCTTCACTGGGGATAGGAGAATGAATATTTTCTCATGTATTCCTGCACGTTGCAGAAGGCGAATTCATGGGGTAAGAGTGGTAGGTGCTGGAAATCCTCCCCCCCCTGTTGTACTTTTTCAAAAAAAGGAACAGAGAGCAGGGTAAGAAACAGACAAAGAAAGACCCATCCACTCATATACACTCATACATACATACACATACATATACATTTCCAATAAAATAAATATCAGCACAGGGATAGGGAGAAAGAACATTTCCCACGTTATTCCCTTCATGTCATAAAAGGCAATTAATAGAGTGAGAGTGGTAGGCTGGAAATCCTCTCCGTCTAGTACTTTTTTCAAAAGAAGAACAGAGAATCAGGCAAATAGGATTTTTTTTTTTATTTTTTTTTTTTTTTTTTTCCTCTGAGACTCAGTCGATGGTGTTCTTGCAACAACCTCACCACACGAGGGAATGGCGAGGGGCATGCATGGAATAGAGTGAACTGGAAACGATTGGTTTACAAGGGTCCAAACGTGCTGTCATCGGACTGAACCAGGGCATGTGAATTGTCTGGGATAAAACAATGGAAAGGTCTAATAGGCCTGAATGTGGAGTAGGGAGCGTGTGGTTTTGGGGTATTACACATGGCAGCTCGACTGAGTGTGAACGAATGTAGCCATTTCTTTGGTTTTCCTGACCCTACCTCAATGACGCAGGGTGTGGCGATGCTGTTTGCCTGTGGGCAGGGTGGCGCCCGGAAATGGATGTAGGCAAGCATGAATATGGTACATTGTTATATGTATATGTTTGTGCATGTTATTTGTATAATGTATGTATATGTGGTTATGCGATAATGTAAAATGTATGTACATGTGTGGGCATTTATGTAAGTATTATTGTTTATGAGTACAGAATGGAAAAAAGTGAGAACAATGGAAGTAAGGGACTGGGGAGGAATTGGGATGTAATTTTTAGGGAATCAGCGTTGGGATGCGCTAAAGAAGCTTGTGGCATGAGAAGAGTGGGAGGTGGTTGATTAGAAAGGGTAGTGAGAGGTGGGATGAAGAAGTAAGATTATTAGTGAAAGAGAAGAGAGAGGCATTTGGATGATTTTTGCAGGGAAAAAATGCAATTGAGTGGGAGATGTATAAAAGAAAGAGACAGGAGGTCAAGAGAAAGGTGCAAGAGGTGAAAAAGAGGGCAAATGAGAGTTAGGGTGAGAGAGTATCATTAAATTTTAGGGAGAATAAAAAGATGTTCTGGAAGGAGGTAAATAAAGTGCGTAAGACAAGGGAGCAAATGGGAACTTCAGTGAAGGGCGCAAATGGGGAGGTGATAACAAGTAGTGGTGATGTGAGAAGGAGATGGAGTGAGTATTTTGAAGGTTTGTTGAATGTGTTTGATGATAGAGTGGCAGATATAGGGTGTTTTGGTCGAGGTGGTGTGCAAAGTGAGAGGGTTAGGGAAAATGATTTGGTAAACAGAGAAGAGGTAGTAAAAGCTTTGTGGAAGATGAAAGCCGGCAAGGCAGCAGGTTTGGATGGTATTGCAGTGGAATTTATTAAAAAAGGGGGTGACTGTATTGTTGACTGGTTGGTAAGGTTATTTAATGTATGTATGACTCATGGTGAGGTGCCTGAGGATTGGCAGAACGCATGCATAGTGCCATTGTACAAAGGCAAAGGGGATAAGAGTGAGTGCTCAAATTACAGAGGTATAAGTTTCTTGAGTATTCCTGGTAAATTATATGGGAGGGTATTGACTGAGAGGGTGAAGGCATGTACAGAGCATCAGATTGGGGAAGAGCAGTGTGGTTTCAGAGGTGGTAGAGGATGTGTGGATCAGGTGTTTGCTTTGAAGAATGTATGTGAGAAATACTTAGTAAAAGCAAATGGATTTGTATGTAGCATTTAGCATTTATGGATCTGGAGAAGGCATATGATAGAGTTGATAGAGATGGTCTGTGGAAGGTATTAAGAATATATGGTGTGGGAGGCAAGTTGTTAGAAGCAGTGAAAAGTTTTTATCGAGGATGTAAGGCATGTGTACATGTAGGAAGAGAGGGGAGTGATTGGTTCTCAGTGAATGCAGGTTTGCAGCAGGGGTGTGTGATGTCTCCCCATGGCTGTTTGATTTGTTTATGGATGGGGTTGTTAGGGAGGTGAATGCAAGAGTTTTGGAAAGAGGGGCAAGTATGCAGTCTGTTGTGGATGAGAAAGCTTGGGAAGTGAGTCAGTTGTCGTTCGCTGATGATACAGCGCTGGTGGCTGATTCGTATGAGAAACTGCAGAAGCTGGTGACTGACTTTGGCATAATGTGTGAAAGAAGAAAGCTGAGAGTAAATGTGAATAAGAGCAAGGTTATTAGGTACAGTAGGGTTGAGGGACAAGTCAATTGGGAGGTAAGTTTGAATGGAGAAAAAGTAGAGAAAGTGATGTGTTTTAAATATCTGGGAGTGGATTTGGCAGTGGATGGAACCATGGAAGCAGAAGTGAATCATAGGGTGGGGGAGGGGGCGAAAGTTCTGGGAGCCTTGAAGACTGTGTGGAAGTCGAGAATATTATCTCAGAAAGCAAAAATGGATATGTTTGAAGGAATACTGGTTCCAACAATGTTATATGGTTGCGAGGCATGGACTATGGCCAGAGTTGTGTGGAGGAGGGTGGATGTGTTGGAAATGAGATGTTTGAGGACAATATGTAGTGTGAGGTGGTTTGATCGAGTAAGTAATAATAGGGTAAGAGAGATGTGTGGTAATAAAAAGAGTGTGGTTGAGAGAGCAGAAGAGGGTGTTTTGAAATGGTTTGGTCACATGGAGAAAATGAGTGAGGAAAGATTGACAAAGAGAATGTATGTGTCAGAGGTGGAGGGAACGAGAAGTGGGAGACCAAATTGGAGGTGGAAAGATGGGAAAAGATTTTGAGCGATAAGGGCCTGAACATGCAGGAGGGTTAAAGGTGTGCAAGGAATTGAGTGAATTAGAACAAGGTGGTATACCAGGGTCGACTGTCAGTGGATTGAACCACGGCATGTGAAGCGTCTGGGGTAAACCATGGAAAGTTCTGTAGGGCCTGGATGTGGAAAGGGAGCTGTGGTTTTGGTGTGTTATACATGACAGCTAGATACTGAGTGTGAATGTTGTCTTTTCCTAGCGCTCCCTCATACTCATGCTCGGGGAGGGGGTTGTCATTTCATGTGAGGTGGGCTGGCGATGGGAATGAATAAAGGCAGACAGTATGAGTTATGTCCATGTGTATACATGTATATGTTTGTGTATGTATATGTTTGTATATGTTGAAATGTATAGGTATGTATATGTGCGTGTCTGGACATTTATGTATATACATGTGTATGCAGGTGAGTTGGGTCATTCTTTCATGTTTCCTTGCGCTACCTTGCTAACGCGGGAGACAGCGACAATGTACGATAATAATAATGATAATAATATTTATTTGCTTTGTCGCTGTCTCCTGCATTAGCGAGGTAGCGCAAGGAAACTGACGAAAGAATGGCCCAACCCACCCACATACACCTGTATATACATACACGTCCACACACGCAAATATACATACCTATACATCTCAATTTATACATATATATACACACACAGACATATACATACATACACATGTACATAATTCATACTGTCTGCCTTTATTCATTCCCATCACCATCTTGCCACACATAAAATAACAACCCCCTCCCCCCTCATGTGTGCGAGGTAGCGCTAGGAAAATACAACAAAGGCCACATTCGTTCACACTCAGTCTCTAGCTGTCATGTAATAATGCACCGAAACCACAGCTCCCTTTCCACATCCAGGCCCCACAGAACTTTCCATGGTTTACCCCAGACGCTTCACATGCCCTGGTTCAATCCACTGACAGCACGTCGACCCTGGTATACCACATCGTTCCAATTCACTCTATTCCTTGCATGCGTTTCACCCTCCTGCATGTTCAGACCCTGATCACTCAAAATCTTTTTCACTCCATCTTTCCACCTCCAATTTGGTCTCCCACTTCTCGTTCCCTCCACCTCTGATACATATATCCTCTTGGTCAATCTTTCCTCACTCATTCTCTCCATGTGACCAAACCATTCCAAAACACCCTCTTCTGCTCTCTCAACCACACTCTTTTTATTACCACACAACTCTCTTACCCTATTATTACTTACTTGATCAAACCACCTCACACCACATATTGTCCTCAAACATCTCATTTCCAGCACATCCACCCTCCTGTGCACAACTCTATCCATAGCCCATGCCTCACAACCATACAACATTGTTGGAACCACAATTCCTTCAAACATACCCATTTTTGCTTTCCGAGATAATGTTCTCGACGTCCACACATTCTTCAAGGCTCCCAGAATTTTCGCCCCCTCCCCCACCCTATGATTCACTTCCGCTTCCATGGTTCCATCTGCTGCCAAATCCACTCCCAGATATCTAAAACACTTCACTTCCTCCAGTTTTTCTCCATTCAAACTTACCTCCCAATTGACTTGATCCTCAACCCTCTTGTACCTAATAACGTTTTTCTTATTCACATTTACTCTCTACCTTCTTTCACATACTTTACCAAAGTCAGTCACCAGCTTCTGCAGTTTCTAACATGAATCAGCCACCAGCACTGTATCATCAGCGAACAACATCTGACTCACTTCCCAAGCTCTCTCATCCACAACAGACTGCATACTTGCCCATCTTTCCAAAACTCTTGCATTCACCATTCTAACAACCCCATCCATGAACAAATTAAACAACCATGAGAACCAATCACTTTCCTCTCTTCCTACATGTACACATGCCTTACATACTTGATAAAAACTTTTCACTGCTTCTAACAACTTGCCTCCCACACCATATATTCTTAATACCTTCCACAGACCATCTCTATCAACTCTATCATATGCCTTCTCCAGATCCATAAATGCTACATACAAATCCATTTGCTTTTCTAAGTATTTCCCACATACATTCTTCATGGCAAACACCTGATCCACACATCCTCTACCACTTCTGAAACCACACTGCTCTTCCCCAATCTGTTACTCTGTACATGCCCTCACCCTCTCAATCAATACCCTCCCATATAATTTCCCAGGAATACTCAACAAACTTATACCTCTGTAATTTGAGCACTCACTCTTATCCCCTTTGTCTTTGTACGATGGCACTGTGCAAGCATTCCGCCAATCCTCAGGCACCTCACCATGAATCATCATCATAATAATAATAATGATAATAATAATAATATCATTCTACATGTGGACAGAAGTGGTCATTACCTGTAAAATGTTACTTCATATCCAGATTATTTTGCTGTTTCAGTGGATATCCTGATTTTAAGGTTGTAGCCAGGGAAATTCATGCTCACTCTCCTCTGTCTTTCATATGTTAGTATTAGCAGTGAGTCATGATCTGCATATTGTTTCATCCACAGTGTTTTGGCTGTAGGTGGTCATATGGTAGGTTCATGGTGTGTGAACGGAGTGTTGAAAGAGGTGATGAGAGTGGAAATGAGAGTTAAATGGATATGAGAAACTCATGTTATCATAGAACAGTGGTAGGTAGAGTGAATGAAAGTTTTGAAGTATAAGGGAAAGTTTTGTTAGTAGACTGTATAAAGGAAATGTTGAAACATAATGTAAAAGAAAAAAGTGTTTGCAGCATTAATGGATTTGGAAAGGCTAATGAAAAAGTTAGAAGAGGACAGTGGGAGGGTTTCATCTTGCATTATTTATTTGTTTATTTATATTTATTTATCTATTTTGCTTTGTTGCTGTCTCCCGCGTTAGCGAGGTAGCGCAAGGAAACAGACAAAAGAATGGCCCAACCCACCCACATACACATGTATATACCTACACGTCCACACACGCAAATATATATACCTATACATGTATACCTATATATATATATTTTTTTTTTTTGCTTTGTCGCTGTCTCCCACGTTTGCGAGGTAGCGCAAGGAAACAGACGAAAGAAATGGCCCAACCCACCCCCATACACATGTATATACATATACATCCACACACGCAAATATACATACCTACACAGCTTTCCATGGTTTACCCCAGACACTTCACATGCCCTGATTCAATCCACTGACAGCACGTCAACCCCAGTATACCACATCGATCCAATTCACTCTATTCCTTGCCCGACTTTCACCCTCCTGCATGTTCAGGCCCCGATCACACAAAATCTTTTTCACTCCATCTTTCCACCTCCAATTTGGTCTCCCACTTCTCCTCGTTCCCTTCACCTCCGACACATATATCATCTTGGTCAATCTTTCCTCACTCATTCTCTCCATGTGCCCAAACCATTTCACAACACCCTCTTCTGCTCTCTCAACCACGCTCTTTCTATTTCCACACATCTCTCTTACCCTTACGCTACTTACTCGATCAAACCACCTCACACCACACATTGTCCTCAAACATCTCATTTCCAGCACATCCACCCTCCTGCGCACAACTCTATCCATAGCCCACGCCTCGCAACCATACAACATTGTTGGAACCACTATTCCTTCAAACATATCCATTTTTGCTTTCCGAGATAATGTTCTCGACTTCCACACATTCTTGAAGGCTCCCAGGATTTTCGCCCCCTCCCCCACCCTATGATCCACTTCCGCTTCCATGGTTCCATCCGCTGCCAGATCCACTCCCAGATATCTAAAACACTTCACTTCCTCAAGTTTTGCTCCATTCAAACTTACCTCCCAACTGACTTGACCCTCAACCCTACTGTACCTAATAACCTTGCTCTTAATTCACATTTACTCTTAACTTTCTTCTTTCACACACTTTACCAAACTCAGTCACCAGCTTCTGCAGTTTCTCACATGAATCAGCCACCAGCGCTGTATCATCAGCGAACAACAACTGACTCACTTCCCAAGCTCTCTCATCCACAACAGATTTCATACTTGCCCCTCTTTCCAAAACTCTTGCATTCACCTCCCTAACAACCCCATCCATAAACATATTAAACAACCATGGAGACATCACACACCCCTGCCACAAACCTACATTCACTGAGAACCAATCACTTTCCTCTCTTCCTACACGTACACATGCCTCATCCTCGATAAAAGCTTTTCACTGCTTCTAACAACTTGCCTCCCACACCATATATTCTTAATACCTTCCACAGAGCATCTCTATCAACTCTATCATATACCTTCTCCAGATCCATAAATGCTACATACAAATCCATTTGCTTTTCTAAGTATTTCTCACGTACATTCTTCAAAGCAAACACCTGATCCACACATCCTCTACCACTTCTGAAACACAAACAGACATATACATATATACACATGTACATAATACATACTGTCTGCCCTTATTCATTCCCATCGCCACCCCACCACACATGAAATACCAGCCCCTCCCCCCTCATGTGCGTGAGGTAGCTCTAGGAAAAGACAACAAAGGCCACATTCGTTCACACTCAGCCTCTAGCAGTCATGTAATAATGCACCGAAACCACAGCTCCCTACATCCAGGCCCAACAGAGCTTTTCATGATTTACCCCAGGTGCTTCACGTGCCCTGGTTCAGTCCACTGACAGCATGATGACCCCGGTATACCACTTCGTTCCAATTCACTCTATTCCTTGCACGCCTTTCACCCTCATGCATGTTCAGGCTCCAATCACTCAAATTTTTTTTCACTCCATCTTTCCACCTGCCACACCATATATTCTTAATACCTTCCACAGAGCATCTCTATCAACGCTGTCATATGCCTTCTCCAGATCCATAAATGCTACATACAAATCCATTTCCTTTTCTAAGTATGTCTCACATACATTCTTCAAAGCAAACACCTGATCCACACATCCTCTACCACTTCTGAAACCACAACGCTCTTCCCCAATCTGATGCTCTGTACATGCTTTCACCCTCTCAATCGATCTCCTCCCATATAATTTCCCAGGAATACTCAACAAACTTATACCTCTGTAATTTGAGCACTACCTTTATCCTCTTTGCCTTTGTACAATGGCACTATGCATGCATTCCACCAATCCTCAGGCACCTCACCATGAGTCACATACATTAAATATCCTTACCAACCAGTCAACAACACAGTCACCCCCTTTTTTTAAATAAATTCCACTGCAATACCATCCAAACCTGCTGCCTTGACGGCTTTCATCTTCTGCAAAGCTTTCACTACCTCTTCTCTGTTTACCAAATCATTCTCCCTAACCCTCTCACTTCACACAACACCTCGACCAAAACACCCTGTATCTGCCATTCTATCATCTAACACATTCAACAAACCTTCAAAATACTCACTCCATCTCCTTCTCACATCACCACTACTTGTTATTACCTCCCCATTAGCCCCCTCCACTGATGTTCCCATTTGTTCTCTTGTCTTATGTAATTTATTTACCTCCTTCCAAAACATCTTTTTATTCTCCCTAAAATTTAATGATACTCTCTCACCCCACCTCTCATTTGCCCTCTTTTTCACCTCTTGCACCTTTCTCTTGACCTCCTGCCTCTTTCTTCTATACATCCCCCAGTCATTTGCACTATTTCCCTGCAAAAATCATCCAAATGCCTCTCTCTTCTCTTTCACTAATAATCTTACTTCTTCATCCCACCACTCACTACTCTTTCTAATCTGCTCACCCCCGATGCCACAAGCATCTTTTGTGCAAGCCATCAATGCTTCCCTAAATACATCCCATTCATCCCCCACTCCCCTTACGTCCTTTGCTCTCACCTTTTTCTATTCTGCACTCATTCTTCACACAAGTCTCCTTCCCAAGCTCACTTACTCTCACCACTCTCTTCACGCCAACATTCTCCCCAACATTTTATGAACAAAGGTTTACAAAAGTACTCTGTACATCTTAAGTACATCTTATCTTCATTAATTATGACATTGAACAATGCATCTATATGTGTAAAAGGCATCATCACTAAAATATTTCACACCTAAACTAAGAAACATTGCCTAATTATCAACCTTCATTTTTGAGTTCTAACTACCATTTCTCTGCTTTTTTGTTAAGAATTCTTGATACCTAAAAAAATATTACAATTAGCATGTAAGCCAATGTCTTTATCTAGCTCTCTAACACATACCTAATCCACCACTTTCTGTTTTATTTCAAGGTATCCTGTCAATCCATACCCAATATGCTATTTTCAACTATACTTCAAGACGGTTCCTGCAGAGTATCCATTGCATGCCAAGATCATACACCATAACATCAAATATTTTGAAAAAGCTCACTTCTAAGAGGTGTCCTCCCTCAATTGTCCTTCAGTCACACTTCACTCATAATAAATGTTTCATTGCAGAAATTTCAAGGATGAAAACCATACAAAAATAAGGCACAGTACACTAATGACTACATTTCTTTTTACAGTATGCAAGATACTTATAAGTACCCCAGGATGTAGGTGTCAGTTCTGTTACGAATTTTTCATTGAGTACAGAGGAATAACACTCCTCAAATAATTGTGTATCTGTGAGTGCTGAACCCTATAATAAGAGAGGATATGACTCACCTTCTTCTGAAAGAACTACTTTCTCCTGTAAAAGTGTGTTGACAATAGTAGTGTATCCTGCCCACATGGCCAACCCTAAGGGGGTACGGCCCAGACGGTTAACTGCATCAACCTGCAAGTTTGTACAAATAAGATATTTGGAAACAAGTCTAGGATAATATATCATTTGAATCAGTGTTGCAAAAAGCATATGGGCAAATAAAAATACAAAAGAAATTACACACACACACACACACATGTGATAGAAGGACCAGGGAAGATTAGCAATGTGTTCAGACTTACTGCATGATGTTTACAGCTTGACTATGTCATGTTAAACAGCATGAACAAAGCTTACAGATGGCATAAACTAGCGATGTTCTGATCCCTAAACTGCAGGCAATACCAATGCTGATATTGGTTTTCAGTGGTGAAACTGATACCTTCAAAAAAAAAAAAAAAAAAAGGTGATTGAGAATACCTGGTTTAAAAAGAGAGATATACATAACTATACGTATGTAAGTAGGAGAGATGGCCAGAGATCATTGGATTGCATGTTAATTGAGAGGCACGCGAAAGAGAGACTTATGGATGTTAATGTGCTGAGAGGTGCAACTGGAGGGATGTCTGATCATTATCTTGTGGAGGCGAAGGTGAAGATTTGTAGAGGTTTTCAGAAAAGAAGAGAGAATGTTGGGATAAAAAGAGTGGTGAGAGTAAGTGAGCTTGGAAAGGAGACATGTGAGAAAGTACTAGGAGAAACTGAGTACTGAAGGGAAAAAGGTGAGAACAAAGGAAGTAAGGGGAGTGGGGGATGAATGGGATGTATTTAGGGAAGCAGTGATGGCTTGCACAAAAGATGCTTGTGGCATGAGAAGTGTGGGAGGTAGGCAGATTAGAAAGGGTAGTGAGTGGTGGTATGAAGTAGTAAGATTATTAGTGAAAGAGAAGAGAGAGGCATTTTGACGATTTTTGCAGGGAAATAGTGCAAATGACAGGGGGATGTATAAAAGAAAGAAGCAGGAGGTCAAGAGAAAGGTGCAAGAGGTGAAAAAGAGGGCAAATGAGAGTTGGGGTGAGAGAGTATCATTAAATTCTCGGGAGAATAAAAAGATGTTTTGGAAGGAGGTAAATAAAGTGCGTAAGACAAGGGAACAAATGGGAACTTCAGTGAAGGGGGCTAATGGGGAGGTGATAAAAAGTAGTGGTGATGTGAGGAGATGGAGTGAGTATTTTGAAGGTTTGTTGAATGTGTTTGATGATAGAGTGGCAGATATAGGGTGTTTTGGTCGAGGTGGTGTGCAAAGTGAGAGGGTTAGGGAAAATGATTTGGTATATAGAGAAGAGATAGTAAAAGCTTTGGGGAAGATGAAAGCCGGCAAGGCAGCAGGTTTGGATGGTATTACAGTGGAATTTATTAAAAAATGGGGTGACTCTATTGTTGACTGGTTGGTAAGGTTATCTAATGTATGTATGACTCATGGTGAGGTGCCTGAGGATTGGCAGAATGCTTGCATAGTGCCATTGTACAAAGGCAAAGGGGATAAAAGTGAGCGCTCAAATTGCAGAGGTATAAGTTTGTTGAGTATTCCTGGGAAATTATATGGGAGGGTATTGACTGAGAGGGTGAAGGCATGTACAGAGCATCAGATTGGGGAAGATCAGTGTGGTTTCAGAAGTGGTAGAGGATGTGTGGATCAGGTGTTTGCTTTGAAGAATGTATGTGAGAAGTACTTGGAAAAGAAAATGGATTTGAATGTAGCATTTATGGATCTGGAGAAGGCATATGATAGAGATGCTCTGTGGAAGGTATTAAGAATATATGGTGTGGGAGGCAATTTGTTAGAAGCAGTGAAAAGTTTTTATCAAGGATGTAAGGCATGTGTACGTGTAGGAAGAGAGGAAAGTGATTGGTTATTAGTGAATGTTAATTTGTGGCAGGGGTGTGTGATGTCTCCATGGCTGTTTAATCTGTTTATGGATGGGGTTGTTAGGGAGGTAAATGCAAGAGTTTTAGAAAGAGTGACAAGTACGCAGTCTGTTGTGGATGAGAGAGCTTGGAAAGTGAGTCACTTGTTGTTCACTGATGATACAGCGCTGGTGGCTGATCTGTGTGAGAAACTGCAGAAGCTGGTGACTAGCTTTGGTAAAGTGTGTGAAAGAAGAAAGCTGAGAGTGAGTGTGAATAAGAGCAAGGTTATTAGGTACAGTAGGGTTGAGGGACAAGTCAATTGGGAGGTAAGTTTGAATGGAGAAAAACTGAAGGAAGTGAAGTGTTTTAGATATCTGAGAGTAGATTTGGCAGCAGATGGAACCATGGAAGTGGAAGTGAATCATAGGGTGGGGGAGGGGGCGAAAGTTCTGGGAGCGTTGAACAATGTGTGGAAGTCGGGAACATTATCTCGGAAAGCAAAAATGGATATGTTTGAAGGAATAGTGGTTCCAACAATGTTACATGGTTGCGAGGCATGGGCTATGGATAGAGTTGTGCGGAGGATGGTGGATGTGCTGGAAATGAGATGTCTGAGGACAATATGTGGTGTGAGGTGGTTTGATCAAGTAAGTAATAATAGGGTAAGAGAGATGTGTGGTAATAAAGAGTGTGGTTGAGAGAGCAGAAGAGGGTGTTTTGAAATGGTTTGGTCACATGGAGAGAATGAGTGAGGAAAGATTGACCAAGAGGATGTATGTGTCGGAGGTGGAGGGAACGAGGAGAAGTGGGAGACCAAATTGGAGGTGGAAAGATGGAGTTAAAAATATTCTGAGTGATCAGGGCCTGAACATGCAGGAGGGTGAAAGGCGTGCAAGGAATAGAGTGAATTGGAACGATGTGGTATACCGGGGTCGACGTGCTGTCAATGGACTGAACCAGGGTATGTGAAGCTGGGGTAAACCATGGAAAGTTCTGTGGGGCGTGGTTGTGGAAAGGGAGCTGTGGTTTCAGTACATTATTACATGACAGCTAGAATCTGAGTGTGAACGAATGTGGCCTTTGTTGTCTTTTCCTAGCGCTACCTCGCGCACATGAGGATGGGAGGGGGTTCTTATTTCATGTGTGGTAGGGTGGCGATGGGAATGAATAAAGGCAGACAGTATGAATTATGTGCATGTGTATATATGTATATGTCTGTGTGTGTATATATATATGTATAAGTTCAGATGTATGGGTGTGTATATTTGCGTGTGTGGACGTGCATGTATATACATGTGTTTGTGGGTGGGTTGGGCCATTCTTTCATCTGTTTCCTTGCGCTACCTCACTAACGCGGGAGACAGCGACAAAGCAAAATAAATAATAAAGAAATAAACAAACAATATATATATATATATATATATATATATATATATATATATATATATAGAGTGAATTGGATCGATGTGGTATACCGGGGTTGACGTGCTGTCAGTGGATTGAATCAAGGCATGTGAAGCGTCTGGGGTAAACCATGGAAAGCTGTGTAGGTATGTATATTTGCGTGTGTGGACGTATGTATATACATGTGTATGGGGGGGGGTTGGGCCATTTCTTTCGTCTGTTTCCTTGCGCTACCTCGCAACGCGGGAGACAACAACAAAGTATAAAAAAAAAAAAAAAAAAATATATATATATATATATATATATATATATATATATATATATATATATATATATATATATATTTTTTTTTTCCTTTTTTTTTTGCCGCTGTCTCCCACGTTTCCGAGGCAGCGCAAGGAAACAGACGAAAGAAATGGCCCAACCCACCCCCATACACATATATATACATACACGTCCACACACGCAAATATACATACCTACACAGCTTTCCATGGTTTACCCCAGACGCTTACCATGCCCTGATTCAATCCACTGACAGCAGGTCAACCCGGTATACCACATCGATCCAATTCACTCTATTCCTTGCCCGACTTTCACCCTCCTGCATGTTCAGGCCCGATCACACAAAATCTTTTTCACTCCATCTTTCCACCTCCAATTTGGTCTCCCACTTCTCCTCGTTCCCTCCACCTCCGACACATATATCCTCTTGGTCAATCTTTCCTCACTCATTCTCTCCATGTGCCCAAACCATTTCAAAACACCCTCTTCTGCTCTCTCAACCACGCTCTTTTTATTTCCACACATCTCTCTTACCCTTACGTTACTTACTCGATCAAACCACCTCACACCACACATTGTCCTCAAACATCTCATTTCCAGCACATCCACCCTCCTGCGCACAACTGTATCCATACCCCACGCCTCGCAACCATACAACATTGTTGGAATCACTATTCCTTCAAACATACCCATTTTTGCTTTCCGAGATAATGTTCTCGACTTCCACACATTCTTCAAGGCTCCCAGGATTTTTGCCCCCTCCCCCACCCCATGATCCACTTCCGCTTCAATGGTTCTATCCGCTGCCAGATCCACTCCCATATATCTAAAACACTTTACTTCCTCCAGTTTTTCTCCATTCAAACTTACCTCCCAATTGACTTGACCCTCAACCCTACTGTACCTAATAACCTTGCTCTTATTCACATTTACTCTTAACTTTCTTCTTTCGTTCCCTCCATCTCCGACACATATATCCTCTTGGTCAATCTTTCCTCACTCATTCTCTCCATGTGCCCAAACCATTTCAAAACACCCTCTTCTGCTCTCTCAACCACGCTCTTTTTATTTCCACACATCTCTCTTACACTTACGTTACTTACTCGATCAAACCACCTCACACCACACATTGTCCTCAAACATCTCATTTCCAGCACATTCATCCTCCTGCGCACAACTCTATCCATAGCCCACGCCTCGCAACCATACAACATTGTTGGAACCACTATTCCTTCAAACATACCCATTTTTGCTTTCCGAGATAATGTTCTCGACTTCCACACATTCTTCAAGGCTCCCAGGATTTTTGCCCCCTCCCCCACCCTATGATCCACTTCCGCTTCCATGGTTCCATCCGCTGCCAGATCCACTCCCAGATATCTAAAACACTTTACTTCCTCCAGTTTTTCTCCATTCAAACTTACCTCCCAATTGACTTGACCCTCAACCGTACTGTACCTAATAACCTTGCTCTTATTCACATTTACTCTTACCTTTCTTCTTTCACACACTTTACCAAACTCAGTCACCAGCTTCTGCAGTTTCTCACATGAATCAGCCACCAGCGCTGTATCATCAGCGAACAACAACTGACTCACTTCCCAAGCTCTCTCATCCACAACAGACTTCATACTTGCCCCTCTTTCCAAAACTCTTGCATTCACCTCCCTAACAACCCCATCCATAAACAAATTAAACAACCATAGAGACTTCACACACCCCTGCCGCAAACCTACATTCACTGAGAACCAATCACTTTCCTCTCTTCCTACACGTACACATGCCTTACATCCTCGATAAAAACTTTTCACTGCTTCTAACAACTTGCCTCCCAGACCATATATTCTTAATACCTTCCACAGACCATCTCTATCAACTCTATCATATGCCTTCTTCAGATCCATAAATGCTACATACAAATCCATTTGCTTTTCTAAGTATTTCTCACATACATTCTTCAAAGCAAACACCTGATACACACATCCGCTACCACTTCTGAAACCACACTGCTCTTCCCCAATCTGATGCTCTGTACATGCCTTCACCCTCTCAATCAATACCCTCCCATATAATTTACCAGAAATACTCAACAAATTTATACCTCTGAAATTTGAGCACTCACTCTTATCCCCTTTGCCTTTGTACAATGGCACTATGCACGCATTCTGCCAATCCTCAGGCACCTCACCATGAGTCATACATACATTAAATAACCTTACCAACCAGTCAATAATACAGTCACCCCCTTTTTTAATAAATTCCAATGCAATACCATCCAAACCTGCTGCCTTGCCGGCTTTCATCTTCCGCAAAGCTTTTACTACCTCTTCTCTGTTTACCAAATCATTTTCCCTAACCCTCTCACTTTGCACACCACCTCCACCAAAACACCCTATATCTGCCACTCTATCATCAAACACATTCAACAAACATTCAAAATACTCACTCCATCTCCTTCTCATATCACCACTACTTGTTATCACCTCCCCATTTGCGCCCTTCACTGAAGTTCCCATTTGCTCCCTTGTCTTACGCACTTTATTTACCTCCTTCCAGAACATCTTTTTATTCTCCCTAAAATTTAATGATACTCTCTCACCTCAACTCTCATTTGCCCTCTTTTTCACCTCTTGCACCTTTCTCTAGACCTCCTGTCTCTTTCTTTTATACATCTCCCACTCGATTGCATTTTTTCCCTGCAAAAAATCATCCAAATGCCTCTCTCTTCTCTTTCACTAATAATCTTACTTCTTCATCCCACCACTCACTACCCTTTCTAATCAACCCACCTCCCACTCTTCTCATGCCACAAGCATCTTTTGCACAATCCATCACTGATTCCCTAAATACATCCCATTCCTCCCCCACTCCCCTTACTTCCATTGTTCTCACCTTTTTCCATTCTGTACTCAGTCTCTCCTGGTACTTCCTCACACAAGTCTCCTTCCCAAGCTCACTTACTCTCACCACCCTCTTCACCCCAACATTCACTCTTCTTTTCTGAAAACCCATACAAATCTTCACCTTAGCCTCCACAAGATAATGATCAGACATCCCTCCAGTTGCACCTCTCAGCACATTAACATCCAAAAGTCTATATATATATATATATATATATACATATATATATATATATATATATATATATATATATATATATATATATATATATATATATATAGGTGCCTGACGATTGGTGGAATGCGTGCATAGTGCCATTGTACAAAGGCAAAGGGGATAAGAGTGAGTGCTCAAATTACAGAGGTATAAGTTTGTTGAGTATTCCTGGGAAATTATATGGGAGGGTATTGATTGAGAGGGTCAAGGCATGTACAGATCATCAGATTGGGGAAGAGCAGTGTGGTTTCAGAAGTGGTAGAGGATGTGTGGATCAGGTGTTTACTTTGAAGAATGTATGTGAAAAATACTTAGAAAAGCAAATGGATTTGTATGTAGCATTTATGGATCTGGAGAAGGCATATGATAGAGTTGATAGAGATGCTCTGTGGAAGGTATTAAGAATATATGGTGTGGGAGGCAAGTTGTTAGAAGCAGTGAAAAGTTTTTATCGAGGATGTAAGGCATGTGTACGTGTAGGAAGAGAGGAAAGCGATTGGTTCTCAGTGAATGTAGGTTTGCGGCAGGGGTGTGTGATGTCTCCATGGTTGTTTAATTTGTTTATGGATGGGGTTGTTAAGGACGTGAATGCAAGAGTTTTGGAAAGAGGGGCAAGTATGAAGTCTGTTGGGGATGAGAGAGCTTGGGAAGTGAGTCAGTTGTTGTTCGCTGATGATACAGTGCTGGTAGCTGATTCATGTGAGAAACTGCAGAAGCTGGTGACTGAGTTTGGTAAAGTGTGTGAAAGAAGAAAGGTAAGAGTAAATGTGAATAAGAGCAAGGTTATTAGGTACAGTAGGGTTGAGGGTCAAGTCAATTGGGAGGTAAGTTTGAATGGAGAAAAACTGGAGGAAGTAAAGAGTTTTAGATATCTGGGAGTGGATCTGGCAGTGGATGGAACCATGGAAGTGGAAGTGGATCATAGGGTGGGGGAGGAGGCGAAAATTCTGGGATCCTTGAAGAATGTGTGGAAGTCGAGAACATTATCTCGGAAAGCAAAAATGGGTATGTTTGAAGGAATAGTGGTTCCAACAATGTTGTATGGTTGCGAGGCGTGGGCTATGGATAGAGTTGTGCGCAGGAGGATGAATGTGCTGGAAATGAGATGTATGAGGACAATGTGTGGTGTGAGGTGGTTTGATCGAGTAAGTAACGTAAGTGTAAGAGAGATGTGTGGAAATAAAAAGAGCGTGGTTGAGAGAGCAGAAGAGGGTGTTTTGAAATGGTTTGGGCACATGGAGAGAATGAGTGAGGAAAGATTGACCAAGAGGATATATGTGTCGGAGGTGGAGGGAATGAGAAGTGGGAGACCAAATTGGAGGTGGAAAGATGGAGTGAAAAAGATTTTGTGTGATTGGGGCCTGAACATGCAGGAGGGTGAAAGTCGGGCAAGGAATAGAGTGAATTGGATCGACATGGTATACCGGGGTTGACGTGCTGTCAGTGGATTGAATCAGGGCATGTGAAGCGTCTGGGGTAAACCATGGAAAGCTGAGTAGGTATGTATATTTGCGTGTGTGGATGTATGTATATACATGTGTATGGGGGTGGGTTGGGCCATTTCTTTCGTTTGTTTCCTTGCGCTACCTCGCAAACGTGGGAGACAGTGACAAAGCAAAAAAAAAATATATATATATATATATATATATATATATATATATATATATATATATATATATATATATATTACTTTTTCGTCATTTTTTGCGTTAGCAAAGTAGCGCTAAGAAGAGACGAATGAAAGTCACATTCCCTTATATCCCCTCTCCATCCGTCATGTGCAACGCACCGAAACCACAGTCCCCCCATCCACAACAATGCCCAACAGAACTTTCCATGGCTTTCCCCCGGCCGCCCTGCATGCCCTGGTTCGGTCCAGCCGTTAACATCCATAAATACCACTTACAATTCCTACTGTGTCTCTAAAGAGAGAGAGAGAATGAAAGATAATATATAAATATTTTTTTTATCTTTATTTTGCTTTGTCGCTGTCTCCCGCGCCTGCGAGGTAGCACATGGAAGCAGACAAAAGAAATGGCCCAACCCACCCCTAACACACATGCACACACACACACACGTCCACACATGCAAACATACACACCCACACATCCCTACGTACACACATATATACACACACAGACACACACATAAACACACATGCACACAATTCACACTGTCTGCCTCTACTCACCCCCATCTCCACCCGGCCACACATGAAATGACAACCCCCTCCCCCCTTATGTGCGCGAGGTAGCACGATGAAAAGACAACAAAGGCCACATTCGTTCATACTCAGTCTCTAGCTGTCAAGTAATAATGCACCGAAACCACAGCTCCCTTTCCACATCTAGGGACCCACAGTACTTTCCATGCTTTACCCCAGACGCTTCACATAACCCGGTTCAATCAATTGACAGCACGTCGACCCCGGCACACCACATCGTTCCAATTCACTCCATTCCCTGCACGCCCCCCACCCTCCTGCATGTTCAGGCCCCAACCACTCAAAATCTCCCTCACTCCATCCCTCCACCTCCAATCCGGCCTCCCACCTCTCCTCGTTCCCTCCACCTCCGACACACACATCCTCCCAGTCAATCTCTCCTCACTCACTCTCTCCATGTGACCAAACCACCCTAAACACCCTCTTCTGCTCTCCCAACCACACTCCCCCCATTACCATACATCTCTCTTACCCTATCATTACTTACTCGGTTAAACCACCTCACAAGACATATTTTCCTCAAACATCTCATTTCCAGCACACACACACACATATATATATATATATATATATATATATATATATATATATATATATATATATATATATATATATATATCTTTCTTTTCTTTTTCTTTCGTACTATTCGCCATTTCCCGCAATAGCGAGGTAGCGTTAAGAACAGAGGACTGGGCCTTTGAGATAATATCCTTACTTGGCCCCCTTCTCTGTTCCTTCTTTTGGAAAATTGAAAAAAACGAGAGGGGAGGATTTCCAGCAACCCGCTCCCTCCCCTTTTAGTCGCCTTCTACGACACGCAGGGAATACGTGGGAAGCATTCTATATATATATATATATATATATATATATATATATATATATATATATATACATACATAGATTTTGTGTGATCGGGGCCTGAACATGCAGGAGGGTGAAAGGAGGGCAAGGAATAGAGTGAATTGGAGCGATGTGGTATACCGGGGTTGACGTGCTGTCAGTGGATTGAATCAAGGCATGTGAAGCGTCTGGGGTAAACCATGGAAAGCTGTGTAGGTATGTATATTTGCGTGTGTGGACGTATGTATATACATGTGTATGGGGGTGGTTTGGGCCATTTCTTTCGTCTGTTTCCTTGCGCTACCTCGCAAACGCGGGAGACAGCGACAAAAAAAAAAAAAAAAAAATTTTGTATTTATTTATTTATTTTGCTTTGTCGCTGTCTCCCACGTTTGCGAGGTAGCGCAAGGAAACAGACGAAAGAAATGGCCCAACCCACCCCCATACACATGTATATACATACACATCCACACACGCAAATATACATACCTATACATCTCAATGTACAAATATATATACACACACAGACACATACATATATACCCATGCACACAATTCACACTGTCTGCCTTTATTCATTCCCATCGCCACCTCGCCACACATGGAATGCCATCCCCCTCCCCCTTCATGTGTGCGAGGTAGCGCTAGGAAAAGACAACAAAGGCCCCATTCGTTCGCAGTCAGTCTCTAGCTGTCATGCAATAACGCCCGAAACCACAGCTCCCTTTCCACATCCAGGCCCCACACAACTTTCCACGGTTTACCCCAGACGCTTCACATGCCCTGATTCAATCCACTGACAGCACGTCAACCCCGGTATATCACATCAATCCAATTCACTCTATTCCTTGCCCGCCTTTCACCCTCCTGCATGTTCAGGCCCCGATCACTCAAAATCTTTTTCACTCCATCTTTCCACCTCCAATTTGGTCTCCCACTTCTCCTCGTTCCCTCCACCTCCGACACATATATCCTCTTGGTCAATCTTTCCTCACTCATTCCCTCCATGTGCCCAAACCATTTCAAAACACCCTCTTCTGCTCTCTCAACCATGCTCTTTTTATTTCCACACATCTCTCTTACCCTTATATTACTTACTCGATCAAACCACCTCACACCACACATTGTCCTCAAACATCTCATTTCCAGCACATCCACCCTCCTGCACACAACTCTATCCATAGCCCAAGCCTCACAACCATACAACATTGGTGGAACCACTATTCCTTCAAACATACCCATTTTTGCTTTCCGAGATAATGTTCTCGACTTCCAAACATTCTTCAAGGCTCCCAGGATTTTCGCCCCCTCCCCCACCCTATGATTCATTTCCGCTTCCATGGTTCCATCCGCTGCCAGATCCACTCCCAGATATCTAAAACACTTTACTTCCTCCAGTTTTTCTCCATTCAAACTTACCTCCCAATTGACTTGACCCTCAACCCTACTGTATCTAATAACCTTGCTCTTATTCACATTTACTCTTAACTTTCTTCTTTCACACACTTTACCAAACTCAGTCACCAGCTTCTGCAGTTTCTCACATGAATCAGCCACCAGTGCTGTATCACCAGCGAACAACAACTGACTCACTTCCCAAGCTCTCTCATCCAGAACAGACTTCATACTTGCCCCTCTTTCCAAAACTCTTGCATTCACCTCCCTAACAACCCTATCCATAAACAAATTAAACAACCATGGAGACATCACACACCCCTGCCGCAAACCTACATTCACTGAGAACCAATCACTTTCCTCTCTTCCTACACGTACACATGCCTT